>NW_007734595.1:28903-30672 GCF_000696425.1 Galeopterus variegatus | reverse complement strand
ACAGTGTTCCCTGGGACCTTACTCCCTTGTTGACATGCCAGACACAGTTCCAGGGCAGTGTCTACTCTGTGCTCCAAGGATGGCTTCAGAGTGTCAATGACTCCCCAGAACTTGACTGCAGAATTGTATTTGTGAGTATATGCATTTTTTTATGGGGCAGTCAATAGTTTTCATTAACTTCATAATAAGGACTGAAACCTCGAATTTTTTAAGTACTAGGACAGTGCTCAGTGGTTTTCAAAAATTTTTGAGCAATAAAAAAGCCAATAAACATTTCCAGGGTCCAAATCTCAGAGAGTCAGATTCAGTAGGTTTGGGTTGTAGCCAGGACCTGCATTTCTAACAAGCACCACTCTGTGTAAAACTGTTCTGGGTAGTTGGATCCAAGAATAGTTGGTAGTTGCAGAAAGGCAAGCCATAGTCTACTTCATACTATCAACGCAGTGCAGATGTTTACGGTCTAAATACTGGCCTTTCTTTCATTCTGAGGCGAATACTAATTTTATACATACTCAACTCTGCTTACTAGGAAGTATTCTCATGTCTCACATCCCCGTCCACCCTGAGGACCACAGGATGGCACCTGGGCTAGCCTGTACCACCCAGAGTGCCTTCTACACACAATTACACTGATTGCCCAAAGTAAATCATCTTCTAATCTTCCTTCCCTTGCAGATGCAAATCCTTCCTTGTTTCCTAGAATTATCAGATTGTAAATTTTAAATACTCCTCTTCTTGGAGTAATTTTTCCCCCTCCTGATTCTTATCTCTGAAACCTAGCAGCCTCTGAGAATCTGTCTTTGTTGCAGCCCTCTCAAATGGAAATTTCTACATCATACCCATCACACCTCAGGGTCACGAGGATGCACTTGCTTCCCGTCCTACCTCCAAACCGTTACTCCATCTCCAGCTTTCCTAACCCCTGCTTCTAACGAGACCAGCACCACTCAAACCCATCCCTGCCTTTCTCTCCTCATCGCTGTTGTTGCTCATGCCCTGGATACTCCTCCTTCGGGGAAAGTTTTGGCTCCTGCCTCTCCAGCTTCTTCTCTACCTTACTTCTTGTCTCCAGTCTTGGATTTCCACACCCTCATTGATGCACCACCCACACCTTGGCCTTGAAGGCCTATGACCTTTTACTCTTCACTGGCCTTCTCCAAATCCCACATTGCCACCCCCTCCCAGGGTCTCACATACAACCTGTCCCATCTCTAGGTACAACATTCAAACATTTCACTTGAGTCCCACAGCTTTCCATCCTCCCAAATAATTTGTCTGAAGAAACTTCACTGCAAAAAATTGTGGGCAAAAGGTAAGTTTTAGTTCATTAACTCTTACTCCCTCACCAATGATAGACCTTCCTTTCCTCCTGGTCTAACTTAAATTCCAAGGTCACCATTAAATCCCTCACTTTCCATCAAGTCCCTTCCTCACTCTCCCTGTCTGGTATGTTGCTGGCAACCCCCAACCTCCCACACATGCATCCATTTGCCTTGCAGGGCCCTGGGTGGAGCAGCAGCCTTGCTGAAGGAGCTTGCATCTCTGTTTCACGACCTCGCACCTCACATGGGCGCCGATGCCTGTCAATCTACCTGTGTGCAATGCGGTTTCCTCATCTCCAAGGGGGGACGATCACTCCTACCTCTTCCTCCCTGCCACTCTTGATGATCTTCATATTTCATAGAATGAATAGAAGCTGCGTCACTGTTCCACCGTCCAGCCCACAAACCACCCACGTCACCCTCATTTTCTCCTTGTTCCCTCCTGTT
>NW_007734595.1:24046-28247 GCF_000696425.1 Galeopterus variegatus | reverse complement strand
TCCACCGTCCAGCCCACAAACCACCCACGTCACCCTCATTTTCTCCTTGTTCCCTCCTGTTCCACATCCTCAGATGTTACATCCTCTGTTAAGGGGCCAGCCCTCGTCGCATGCTGTGTCCCTGACTATCTCTGACTTCACATCGCTCCTTCTGTTGTCTCCTTTCTTCATCATCGTCCTCCTTCTTTAACTATATTATTCCCACATAAACACGCTCCCGCTCTTCTTAAACTCAGTAGAATAAACAAATAAAACCCCAACTCCTCTGACCATTTCCCCTCCTGCTTCTGCACAGCTTGCCTTGTGCAAATCTGATTTCTCTACATGCTTATTCACCAGAACTTCTGAAGATCTCAGAGATCTCCATATTGCCAAACCCAGTGTCACTGTTTGGTTTTCCCATCACCTAACTTTTTCAGTGTATTGCATGCAGTTGGCCTTTGTAAGCATGCTCCTCTTCCAGCACCAGTGCCCCCACCTGCACGGTGTTGTGCTTCTCTCTTACTCTTCATGGTCGTTGTCCTCGACTGCTCATCTGAAGGATGAATTTGAAGCGATACATCCTGGATGCTGTAATATTTTCTCATAACATTTTATTCCTAGGTGGTACCGTCCATTAATATGAATTTAAATTGTATCCATATGCTCCTGGCTTCAAAATTTGAATATCTAGAACATGACTAATCAACTGCCTCTTTGGCATGCCCACTTGCTATTTCATAGGCATTGCCACTGAACACATTTAAATGAGATCTTGATTCCTGTTCCCAGTGTACCCCTGAATCTGTTTTCTGCCCAGACTTGCCAGCACTGAAATTGGTAGGTAAATCCACTCAGCTATCCCAGCCAGACACTAGGTGGGGACAGGGTGACATAGGGAAGGGAGATGGGGACTCCCCGATTCCTCCAACTGCCTCATTTCTCCCACTGAGTCCATCATCCACCCCTTTCATTTCTGCTCTCTCATTAACTATCAGATCTGTTTCCTTCTCTTCACCTGCTGTGCACTGAATTGATCCTCCCAGCCCAACATGGACAGGGCACAGACCCTGCACATAGCCATCTGTAAATTTAGTAATTACCACATCTATATGAGTGTGTACACACACACACACACACACACACACACACACACACACTCATCGTAGATCACTATTGATCAATTAGTAATTACCACATCTATATGAGTGTGTATACACACACACACACACACACACACACACACACACACACACTCATCGTAGATCACTATTGATCAAAACACATACATAAATCAGATCACATTATTTTTCTACTTAATTCCCTTCATATCTTCCTATAATTATATAAAGAAAAAACAAACTCCGTAGCAGCCTCCAGCATCCCCCTGGTCTTGCCTTTGGGTGACACTCCACCCTGACTCCAGGTCTGGCTTCCACTTCTCCACAGGCTTGTCAACCACCCTGAACTCAAGTCACTGTCTCAGAGGGGCCACTTCAGGACAACAGGCACATGCCTTGGCCTAGTCTTGGAAGGCTCTTCTGCTCTCCTCCTGGCTGGGTCCTCTAGTCCTGGTTCACACCACCTTCAAACAAAGGAGTGGGACCATGTTACTATGAAGTTCCAATGTCCAAATGAGTATGATCCTGTGATATTAAGCCTGAGAGTCTAGAGATAAAATTACTGGGTATTACATTGCAGTCTTTGGTATCTAGCAATGTATAGTAATTCTTTCATTTTAATATGTAAAGACAAGAGGAGGGAGGGGGAAATTTCAATCTGTAAGAGTGTTAGAATAAAATGATAATCGGTAGGAGTGCTACTGGCATCTTGGGAGGCACATATTTCATTGTAGATGACTATTTCTCACATTATAAGACTTTTAGTAAACCTAATTTCATCTTAATTGTACATAGTGTCCCACTCAGGCATTATAACAGCCAAAATATCTTTACGCATCTCCTTGTATCCTGCAGAGGAGCAGTATTAACCATGGATGTGGTTGGTGTTCTTGATGGGACCAGGCCATGTAGATCTTCTGTCCATGGTGGTTTACAACTTCCAAGAAAGATGCCTGAAGCAATTGTCCCCATAATATTTTATTTCAAAGGGTTTCTACTGCCTCTGGCTCAGAGCCAGAGTTCACACGTCACAGCAAAGGTGGGGAGGCCAAGCTGGCCTGAGGCGAGCAAAGGCCTCTCAGCCTCAGTAAAACCAAAATGGCACTTGCATGTCAGCAAATGGGTATGTCTTGAGCGTGGCTATAGCCAGTGGTGGAGACATTAGGACGCAATCTGTCACTTAACTTTGAACTACAAGGGCAAAGGCATTGGCCCATGGGGATCTGAACAGACATTAGTGACCCACAGAGGGCTTAGTAAACAGATACAGTCAAGACCCTCTAGTTGAAATGCAGGTTGGGGGCAGCCCTTCCTCTCCAATGTCCACCATGAGGAGGCCCAGCTACACTTACGGCTGTGGGGGAAATTCTACCTAACTCAGGAGTTCAATATTAGGAAGCCCATTTTGCTATTAAGTCTATGATATACTCTGCAGTTGCTCCCCACTCCACCCCAGCCAGGAGTAAGCTGCCTGCACAGATGGTTGTTCTGAATTATTCTCAATCCATAGAGTAACGGAGCACAGTCCCCACCCCCTATGGTGGGGAGCACTACAGAGCTGGGCTATGATTTCAAAACCCCAACAGTTTGATCAGTAGAGGTTCATACTCCCTCTCTCAGGAAAGTTATCGCACATATAGTGGCATGTGATTAATCTGAAGCAAACACCTCACACACTCGGGCTTTTTCAGTGGGACTGCCAGAAATGCTGAGTAAATTATTCTGAGGAACATCATGGCTTCATGGAAGGAGGAATTAAAACTAATGTCATTCTGTAGAAAAGCATGAAAGCTCAGACAGAAAATGCCGCTGGTTATATAGTAAATTGTTTCCATATAAAGTTAATTTCAGAAACTGCAGAAAGCATCTGATCTAAGAAGTAAAAGGGAGGTCCGATGCAGGTTAAAAGAAGGCTTCACGTGTTTATGTTGCTTTATTTGTTTTCTTATACAGCAGATACAAAAAAGGACCGAATCACGTTTTGAGAGAATTATGGGATTTGGTAAAAAGAGGTTTTATTTCACTGAATTTCTTGAAACTATTTTGAGACAATTCTTGCTATAGTACTATCAGACATCACCTGTGATCTGACTAAGAAGAATGGAGACCTCTGGAGTCCCACCTGGTGGCAGGTCACAGTACCTCCTAGAAGGCAGTCATACTGTTGGACAATTGCTTTGGTCTGGGGTGCTATATGGATACAGATTAGTGTGTGACTGGAAGTGCTTCAGAATGTAGGGACAAGATCATTTCAATAAATTGTCACCAATTACCCACTTGCCAATGTCCTCTTGTCATATGAGCAATAGCAATATAAATATTCTTGCTAGCTTTAATAATCAACCAATATTTAATAGTCAATAGTAACTACCTCTCTGCCTATTGATTTTGGTGGTTATAATTCCAGAGTGGCAATCGAGATACATAACTCATAGTGATTTGTTTTCTAATCTTCAGAAGTATTGAAATTTTAATAATTTTGAATAAATCCAGAGTAAAGTTTCCCAGCTTGTCTCTACGGTTGACCCTCTGGATTCCCCCCAGGGATGTGAAACTTTCCTTTTCCAGCTCTACACAGGAGAGCACTAAGCCTTACACTGCACACTAATTGCAGCCAACCTGGATCTCAGAGGCACCATCTCCCAGGCCCCAGAGAGACTGACTCCATGTGGTCCCCCAGCTCTATGGGGACATCTGTGCTCTGCACGTGACCCAGGGTCCTGGGGGGTTAGTGCCACTGACATTTTTAGATTATTAGAGCATTTCCTTGAAAATGAAGACCCTCCCTCTCTCCATCATTCTCCAGATGATGCATTCTTTAACTAATATCTTGGGATGAACTAAAGTACCATGGGAAAAACTAAAGCAGGAGTATTTTCAGTCTTCAAAAACCACAGACTTAGTATGTCTAAGATTGGGTGTGACATCCCAAGGTTTTCCTTTTTGAAAAGCCTCTTAAAAGAAAGAAAATACTAAGCAGAATTGTTGCTTTCATATATGCATAAATGATTTTCATAAAATGAAAAAAAAATTTTGAGAAGATTTTTATTAATTTCTACAAACTGACAAAATGAGAAAGACCGTTTTTCATGCATGTCGCA
>NW_007734595.1:20562-23481 GCF_000696425.1 Galeopterus variegatus | reverse complement strand
GATTTTTATTAATTTCTACAAACTGACAAAATGAGAAAGACCGTTTTTCATGCATGTCGCATTTAGCAATGGCCCTTCGTGCCCAGGCCTTTCTGCCTGTGAGATTTGATGTGCTCACGCTGAAGGTCAGGCCATAGGATTTGCTCTCATTTGTGCTCCTGTAGGAGCAAATGCCTGAGAAGCAGCAGATTAACAAGCTTACATTTATTTATTGGTTTCAGATCCCCTGAATTTGACTGGAAATGTAATGAAAGGGGAAAAAGAAGAAGATTCTAAGTATATTACAAAGCAAGCTTAAATTGTGTGCAAAGTTAGCTCCATGGGTCAGAACCTGGGACTTAACAGGGCTCTGAAATTTGAATCCCGTATGGGTCAATTAACTTCTCAGAGATGCAAATTCTAGAGCACATCCCAGAAGGCAGCACAAATCCAGGCAATCCCTCCCAGAAATGCCTCCTCAGAGCGGTTGAGTTAGTGTAGCCATCTCATCCCCACTTCATTAATAAGAACCCAAGCTATAAGGTCTTGAATCGATGTGACAGTAACACCGCGCTTGTCTTGTGTTGGAATTTTGCTTGGCCCTTCACAATGGAACCCATCTGTCAGATGGACAAGTGTGGAGCCCGGCGTCTTCTTTGTCTCTAGTTCTGAGTTCAGTGGGACTCTGGGGAAAGGCTGTGTTCTGGGGCCTCTCAGGGTTTCTTTGTAGGCTAAATATAGAAGGTCTGGCTGCATGTGGTGGTGGTGGTGGTGAGTGCCTTTTATTAAGAGGCATAAATACCACTTCTTTACTCTTATGCTATGGAACAAAGAAAAGTATGTCAAAGACAACACCTCTGTAACATGAATGTTGTCCTACTGAAAATAAGCAGTGCTTTAGGGAGAGAAGCCCCCAGCTCCTTGGCTCCATGACCTCCTTGTCACTACCTGTCACTGAGACTTTACTTAAGTCCCCACTCCCACAGCCACATCCTGTCCAGCAGCATCTGTGCTTATGTAATGACCACAGTGGCGGGGACAGTCCTTCTAGTCCTGAGGGATAGTCAGGATGTGAGACCACAACTTCCCCTTTGGACAGCTCATTTGCCTCATTACTCCCCATACGCTAGACCTTTACACTCACTAGGATCTTGGGCTCTTGGTTTGTAAGCCCTCCATGGATTCACTTCCTTCTCAACCACCTGGGGCACCATGCCAGTCCTTTAATCATGTTGTCAACAGCCTAAGGACACATGGCCTGATAATACCCCATCCTTGGAGGGGCCCCTGTCTCTCCCAGCACTTGGATCCCTGACCAGTCTGTGAGCAAACCCTATAGGTGGGCAGAAAGGTGCCACAGGGCCATCACCACCACTGCATGCAACTTACAGAACTTACTCAGCTGCACATGTCAACTTTCTTGCCTCTTCCTCACAGAGAACCTACGTCAGAACATCTCCAATATCCCAAATCCTTCATATTTCTATTCCCCTTACTCTCAGACCACAGGGAAGCTAGAAACCGTCAGAGTGAATATGACCAGGTGCCTTGCACCCAGCGTTACCTGCCCCTCTCCCTTCTTTTACAGTGGGATGTGTGTACTTCCATCTAAAGACAGTCCATCCTTTGGGACTCTAGATCCCATCTTATCTGTTAGGAATGAGATGAACATAATGCTTTTAAAACTTCCTTATAGTTTCTTAGAATAAATTTTTAGCACTTGAATGGTAGGATCCAAGATACATACCATTTAGGAATTTTGGTACGTGGTGGTGAATGGCCTCCAGGTAACTGGACCAGTTCACCTCACACCAAGTGTTCATTTTCTTACTTGTTCCCTAATTCATGCTGGATGGTGCAATTTTAAAAATTATTTGCCTACCCAATAAGGGGGAAAATTGTATTTATTGTTTTAAAATTGCAACGTTATACTAGGAAGATTAATATTTTTCTCAAGTGCTTATTGACCTTTATTTTATTTTTCTCCTCTATCGTTGCCTGTTTGTAATCTTTTTCTCTTTTCCAGGAATTTTTTGATATATTGATATCTATCAGATGCTTTCAAACAGGCTAAAAACAAGTAAAATATTATCGATTGTCCTGTGCTTACTTATCTCAGCATTGTGCTTCTTGCTTTTATTTTATCATCTTTTTTAATCCAGTAATAATTAGCAGAACTTGATTTTTAACTATCAGCTTTCACATATATATGTATGTATATTTGCCTCCATACTGACCCATACTTTCTCTTACAAGTTAATTTATAACGAATCTCTAGTTGTTTCATGAATGAGCAAAGTCGTCTCTAACAACAGTATAGACTTTTACATGTCGCTGTGCATCCAGATTTAATAGTTATCTTGTCAACCATCATATGACTTGTGTTAAATAAAATCTACTGGAGGGGATTGGTTTGGACTTAGCTCCTGCATAGGCCCAGCAGACCAAACCAAAATGGGTTCCCTGCTGCTGAAGTTCCATGCTCCCAAGCCAAAACTGAGATTTCTATCTGATCTTCCAAGAAATCAGGAGAAAAAAAAAAAAAAAGTTAATAGCCAAATCCTCAAACAGGCCAGTTTTAGCCAGCATGATAAGGAAGTCCCTCTGCTTTAAACTTGGCAAGAAAGTAAATTTGAAATGACCAATCTACTTTTTGTTCTCTGTTTCTGCTTCAACCTGTTTCTGTCTATAAAGCCAACCCTGTCTTCTGAGCTCATCGAACTGCTCATTCTATTTTATAAAATGAGGTGTTGTCCCATTATGGAATCACAAATAAAAATCAATTAAGATCTTTAAATTAGTCGTAATTTTGTCTTTTGACACTTGTCTCATTAGCTGAGTTATGTCACTATTTTATTTATGTAAATGTAGTAGTCACTTGACAGAGCCCCCTTCCCTCCACCCTGAGATACCATAAGGGCCCGAGCTGTCCTCAGACCT
>NW_007734595.1:8798-20552 GCF_000696425.1 Galeopterus variegatus | reverse complement strand
TAGCCAGCATGATAAGGAAGTCCCTCTGCTTTAAACTTGGCAAGAAAGTAAATTTGAAATGACCAATCTACTTTTTGTTCTCTGTTTCTGCTTCAACCTGTTTCTGTCTATAAAGCCAACCCTGTCTTCTGAGCTCATCGAACTGCTCATTCTATTTTATAAAATGAGGTGTTGTCCCATTATGGAATCACAAATAAAAATCAATTAAGATCTTTAAATTAGTCGTAATTTTGTCTTTTGACACTTGTCTCATTAGCTGAGTTATGTCACTATTTTATTTATGTAAATGTAGTAGTCACTTGACAGAGCCCCCTTCCCTCCACCCTGAGATACCATAAGGGCCCGAGCTGTCCTCAGACCTGCAGCGTCTCCTTCAGGACCTCACCTCTCCAGCAGGTGAGGTCCCTCCACAGAGAGGGAGGCTCCTCCAACAAGATTTAGGAAAGGGCGAGAGATTCACCACCTCAAGCTGAATCTCAGTCACTCAGGGCTCCATCTCTGGTTTGATCATTTCAGTCAAAGAGCACAGATATCACCCAATTTATGTTAGCTATGACAATCTTACCAACTGCCATTTGATAAGGGATTTTCAGCTGAATCAACCTTAATGTGTAATAACTTCACCAGATAGTTGGCTCATTCTTTCTATAAAGTGCAGTTGTCAAATTCTATTGCAGTTTTAAGTTTTAAAAATGACTTTATAGTTCTTCTTAGTATTTTTCCTCCTATCTTTTAAAAAAATACCTGAAAAGTCCCAGAGGAACAACCTTAGTCAAAGCCAGCTTTGCCATGTGAAATTATTAAACAATGCAGGGGTCTGGGGATCAATGTGCCAGCCCTCTCCTAATCCCTGGGTTTCTGGGTTGAATACCACAGGAGTGGAATGCATTACTTTACAACATAGAGAACCTACATTATTTGGAATCATGCATAAGAAATTGCAAGTGGTAATAACCATTCCCAGTAGTGCTCATTACCATCACTGTAGAAGGGGAAAATCTCAATTGCCTCAACCAATATAGGCTTATCCAAACCTAACATAATGAAAACCCTTCAATTTAGAAGTAATAGCATTTACGCCATCATTCTATAAATGTTTACCGAACACTCAGCATGTGTAGTTGCACCTGTTCCTGGTAGGGACAAGACCTCCCTCTTGTTACTCTATTTCCCCCGGGGACAGTTTGTTCACATCCACAGCATCACTGGTTCCAGCCCATCCCTGACCCCAGCATTGACCAATGAGCCCTGCAAGGTTAACCTGGCAGGACCCTCCCCCTCCTCATATCCAAACCTAAGGCTGAACCAGCATCTCCCACCAGCTCCCCATCTGATCTGTCCGTTGTGTGGTCATTTCCTCTACTGGGTCGGGATTTTGCTTATTACCGGGGTTTGCCTTCATTGGAGTCACTTTTGATTCAACACTTCCCTGCACTCCCATCCACATCAGAGAATTCTTCATGTCCTCTCCTCCTTTTGTAATTTCTGTCCCACCCTCCAAAGCCCTGATGCACTCCTACCTGGATCGCCGCACGTGCTCCTTAACTAACCCCAACTCAGCTATTATTCCTCCAGCTTCCCTCCCAGCCTCCTTCCTCCCCTCTCCCTCCTTCTCCCTAATTCGTATTTATCCTACCTGCTGCAGCCAGTTCACAATTCCAGCTTGATCACCATATGTTCCCCAGGTTCTCAAAACATCAAGGGATTTAGGACGATTCATAATACTGCTCCAGAATGTATTGCTATGTTTCTTTCCTACCTCTTCCTTTCACCAGCTCTCTCTTTCAGGCTCATTGATTAATCTGTGGTGCTTCAAATATGCCTGGTGATTTTTTTTTTGTCCTGTTCTCTCTTCTTTGGTGTCTTCAGCCCTCCTCACCCTCCTCTTCTGAACCCTACATTATTGTCTGCTCCATTAACTGGGCTTCTCAGTCATGTCCCTGTGAGTTCTTGGCTTCCCTAGAACTAAGGATGGGCTTTTGTGCAGCACTGGGTAGTCTGAGAATGCCCTGACCCAGTCCAGGGCTGCCTGGACTTCATGAGGCAGTAGAGGAAGACTTGAAAACTTAGAAAATGCTTTTCTCTTTTGCCATTCTGAGTACTTATTCCCTGGAAAAATTAACACTATGGAAGGATTTGATACAAGCTGTAAGAAAGAGGAAATGATGAATTAAAGTTGAGTTTCAGAAGACGCAATGAATTGGGGCTGAAGTATTACAGCCTGGCAATACTGTCTAAGGAGAGACTTCTTGCATACCTGCATAACTCCTCCTTAGAAATGTTAAGGCCTTGGGTCACCCAGTCTACAGAATTCCCTTCTAGTTAAAAAACATGCTCGCTCCCTTTCCAGTTATTTTATTTTATTTTATTTTTTCCTTTTTTGTCTTTTTTCGTGACCGGCAACGGATCGCAACCNAAAAAAAAAAAAAAAGTTAATAGCCAAATCCTCAAACAGGCCAGTTTTAGCCAGCATGATAAGGAAGTCCCTCTGCTTTAAACTTGGCAAGAAAGTAAATTTGAAATGACCAATCTACTTTTTGTTCTCTGTTTCTGCTTCAACCTGTTTCTGTCTATAAAGCCAACCCTGTCTTCTGAGCTCATCGAACTGCTCATTCTATTTTATAAAATGAGGTGTTGTCCCATTATGGAATCACAAATAAAAATCAATTAAGATCTTTAAATTAGTCGTAATTTTGTCTTTTGACACTTGTCTCATTAGCTGAGTTATGTCACTATTTTATTTATGTAAATGTAGTAGTCACTTGACAGAGCCCCCTTCCCTCCACCCTGAGATACCATAAGGGCCCGAGCTGTCCTCAGACCTTCAGCGTCTCTCACAGGATCTCACCTCTCCAGCAGGTGAGGTCCCTCCACAGAGAGGGAGGCTCCTCCAACAAGATTTAGGAAAGGGCGAGAGATTCACTACATCAAGCTGAATCTCAGTCACTCAGGGCTCCATCTCTGGTTTGATCATTTCAGCCAAAGAGCACAGATATCACCCAATTTATGTTAGCTATGACAATCTTACCAACTGCCATTTGATAAGGGATTTTCAGCTGAATCAACCTTAACGTGTAATAACTTCACCAGGTAGTTGGCTCATTCTTTCTATAAAGTGCAGTTGTCAAATTCTATTGCAGTTTTAAGTTTTAAAAATGGATATTTTTTAAAATGACTTTATAGTTCTTCTTAGTATTTTTCCTCCTATCTTTTAAAAAAATACCTGAAAAGTCCCAGAGGAACAACCTTAGTCAAAGCCAGCTTTGCCATGTGAAATTATTAAACAATGCAGGGGTCTGGGGATCAATGTGCCAGCCCTCTCCTAATCCCTGGGTTTCTGGGTTGAATACCACAGGAGTGGAATGCATTACTTTACAACATAGAGAACCTACGTTATTTGGAATCATGCATAAGAAATTGCAAGTGGTAATAACCATTCCCAGTAGTGCTCATTACCATCACTGTAGAAGGGGAAAATCTCAATTGCCTCAACCAATATAGGCTTATCCAAACCTAACATAATGAAAACCCTTCAATTTAGAAGTAATAGCATTTACGCCATCATTCTATAAATGTTTACTGAACACTCAGCATGTGTAGTTGCGCCTGTTCCTGGTAGGGACAAGACCTCCCTCTTGTTACTCTATTTCCCCCGGGGACAGTTTGTCCACATCCACAGCATCACTGGTTCCAGCCCATCCCTGAACCCAGCACTGACCAATGAGCCCTGCAAGGCTAACCTGCCAGGACCCTCCCCCTCCTCATATCCAAACCTAAGGCTGAACCAGCATCTCCCACCAGCCCCCCGTCTGATCTGTCCGTTGTGTGGTCATTTCCTCTACTGGGTTGGGATTTTGCGTATTACCGGGGTTTGCATTCACTGGAGTCACTTTTGATTCAACACTTCCCTGCACTGCCATCCACATCAGAGAATTCTTCATGTCCTCTCCTCCTTTCGTAATTTCTGCTCCACCCTCCAAAGCCCTGATGCACTCCTACCTGGATCGCCGCACGTGCTCCTTAGCTAACCCCAACTTAGCTATTATTCCTCCAGCTTCCCTCCCAGCCTCTTTGCTCCCCTCTCCCTCCCTTTCCCTAATTCATGTTTATCCTACCTGCTGCAGCCAGTTCACAATTCCAGCTTGATCACCATATGTTCCCCAGGTTCTCAAAACATAAAGGAATTTAGGACCATCCATAATACTGCTCCAGAATGTATTGCTATGTTTCTTTCCTACCTCTTCCTTTCACCAGCTCTCTGTTTCAGGCTCATTGATTAATCTGTGGTGCTTCAAATGTGCCTGGTGATTTTTGTTTGTCCTGTTCTCTCTTCTTTGGTGTCTTCAGCCCTCCTCCCCCTCCTCTTCTGAACCCTACATTATTTTCTGCTCCGTTAACTGGGCTTCTCAGTCATGTCCCTGTGAGTTCTTGGCTTCCCTAGAACTAAGGATGGGCTTTTGTGCATCACTGGGTAGTCTGAGAAGGCCCTGACCCAGTCCAGGGCTGCCTGGACTTCATGAGGGCAGTAGAGGAAGACTTGAGAACTTAGAAATGCTTTTCTCTGTTGCCATTCTGAGTACTTATTCTCCTGGAAAAATTAACACCATGGAAGGTGTTCCTTACACGCATGCAAGAAAGAGGAAATGATGAATTAAAGTTCAGTTTCAGAAGATGCAATGAATTTGGGCAGAAGTATTACAGCCTGACAATACTGTCTAAGGAGAGACTTCTTGCATACCTGCATAACTCCTCCTTAGAAATGTTAAGGCCTTGGGTCACCCAGTCTACAGAACTCCCTTCTAGTTCAAAAACATACTCGCTCCCTTTCCAGTTATGACAGCAAAACCATTATGTAGCATTGCAATGGAAGTCAAAGAGAGGTCCATCCTTCTGTGGGAAGGCGAGGGAAGGAAGAGGGTATTGGCTCTGCTTCTCCTATCCTGGCATAAACCCAGGAAGGAAACATCCTCCCAACACAACAATGATGTGTGAGCCAAACACTTCCCCCTTGAAACGTGGATTCTTGCCAGAGAGAGAGGCAGGGGAGGGGCAGGCCTCCGAGAGACTGACTGCATTAACTTGTAGATCAGATGAAGAGTTAAGCTGTTTGGTCACAACTATATTTCCTACTCCCCAGTGGATAAGGGCTCACGAGGACAGAAAGTTAGGTTATGACTCCAATTCGGTAGTCTGGAGTGTGGCTGGCTATGACATCCATCACTTCAGCCATGTCAGACTTGTAAATCCTCAAGCAGTGACAAGAAAATGAGAACTACTGCGAGTGTGTGATTTGTGCACACAAATGCCGAGTTGTATTTTTTTCTATTTTATAACTTCTATTGACAACCGGACGGCCTCCCTAAAGTGAAAACAGCCTCCTTTGTCATCCTGTCATGGTTTGTTTCTTGCCTAGTATTTGGCTTGATAGTTTTGTTTTTGACATGATGTATTTGGAAGCAGAGAGGATGACATAGCAGTTCAGTGGGACGCAGGTCATGAGAAGGAAAGAGAAGAGGAGAAAAATGTTGAGACAGCTTCGACTGTAATGGTTTTGTGAATGAATCACAATAAGGTGTTCAGAAATACCGCTGTATCCACTGTTCTTACAGAGTCGATGAGTCCTGGAAAGGAGCTGGGGGAAGAAAGCTTAGGGAAAGAAAACAGGGATGACATTCTGGTACAACCAGCCTCCTCCCTGAGACTTCTTTCTACCTTTGATGTGCCCAGCATGGATGTTGCTGCAAGCCCAGGCAGGAAAAAGCTCTGTGAGCTTCTCTCTCAACGATCTCTGCCAAAGACAGTGTGAATGAAAGAAATATCCTTCTGTTAACCGAACTGGACTGGGGCTCCTCAGTGACTCTGAGTCAATAGCATGGCCTTCTGGGCACAAGGCTGGCAGTGAGTCACTGGTGAGCATGAGGGGACACCATACACAGGCAGGACAGATGGCTACCTGGACAACTCAAGATCCTGCCCATGGCCTCGCTCAACCACCTTTCCCATGGGCCTTGCCCATTTTCCCCTTAATCTGGCCTGAAATTTCCAGGGTGAGAATCAGTGTCAGACTCCAGGCATGAAAAGAAAAAATAATCTCAGCATTGGAAAGAACAGAGATGTGGTTCCACAGGTCATAGAAGATGAAAGAAGCCAACGGGATGATGAGGGACCCGAGAGCCATGGCAGAAGGAACTGCTGCACACAGGGCTGGGGACACAGAGAAAGGTGGGGTTCTGGAGCCCAGGAACTGGGGCTACTTGGCAGAGGCTGAAAATATGGCAAGTCTATCCGGTGAAACTGGAGCTGGGAAGAAACACCCACTACCAGAGATGACACCTGCAGCAGAGGAAAAGGGTCAACAGTATCCTGGCTTCTCCCTCCCACTGTGTGGTGGCTCCGGTGGTAGAACCAAGCTAGAGCAGGGAAAAGGAATCAAGCAATATGGATCTCAGAGAGAAAACAGCCCTAGTACCAGCCCTGAAGACAGAGTGTTTGTTGAGTATTAGCTGAGTTCAAAGCACTGTGCATGGTGCCGGCTGGCACCACAAGAGAGTCAGACTGCAGGAGGCTGAGGTGTAATGAAGGCAAGGGGCAAGTGGTACATCCCAGGAGCACCTCCAGGTTACATGCTGTGGAAGTCAGAAAAAGAGACTTTACAGCTCCCTAGGGAGTCACCAAGATGACAAGATCAGGTAGAATTTGAGGTGTGCCTTAAAGGGTAGGCTGGATTTGTGTGTGTGAATATAGCGAAATGCTCCAGGATGAGCAAGTGGGAGGTGAGAAGGCAGAAGGTCTGCTCCAGGAGCTCTGGGTGAGTCACTTGGGAAGATGCTCTGGTATGTGAAGGGTGAGACTAGACAGATGGCAGGCCCTGCATGCCTGGCTGGGAGGTTTGTCACCCACCTGCATGAACAGCAGTGAGAAGGGATGAAGGTTCTGAGTGGAGGAGCACCGTCACGTCCACCAGCGGGATGAGCGCCACCTGGGGGAGGAGCCAGACATTCACCACATCTACGAGAGCAGACAAGAATTACTGAGGTCAGTCCTGCAGGAAGCCCAGGGTGGACAAGGAGGGTGTCCTGGGATGAGGGGTCCTAGGGGCATGCTGAAGCAGGAGCACATGCTGAAGAAGGGAGACCCGACTCAGGATGCCTGCTGTAAAATCCCCTCTTCAGTATAATTGTGGGGTTTTATGCACCTTCCTACTCTGTAAAATGGGACTGATAATACTTTCCTTCCTGGGTGGCTGTGGAGGGATTAGATGAACTAGTGTGAAAAGTCCCTAGAGTAGTTTTGGCCACTGCAGTCACCAGACGCCTGGTACTTTTCTTCTGCTGTGGTAAAAGGCAGATACGAAGAGCTACACTCCACGTTCCCAGGGTCCCCCCCACACCCCCCACCTCGTGTCCTGAAGCTGATGCAAATCCAGCTGCAAGCCTGCTGGGTGCTCTTTGTCAGGCGCAGTGACCCAGGAAGGTGTTCACCATCACCATCACTGTGTGGTGTGCAAGTTGGCACTCCTGCTGGGCACGGGGTGAGGCCCAACCCCTCAGGGGGAGATGAAACTGAGTTACGCCAAGAATTTGGTGTAACTTCTCAGACGGCCAGGGCCTTAGAGGAACCAAGATTGTCAGCTGAGAAGGAGGCACCCCCAGAAAGTGTCTATGGTCATTTTAGGTCTTCCCACGTCATTCACCACAGCCACAGTCCTAAACACAGGTGTATGTGAACTGTGCTCCCTCCCTGGACTGGGCAGAGGGGGCTCTCATGGGGGTGGTGTGGGGATGAGGAAGGGTCTGGTGGAAAATGGGACCTCTCTCTTTCCCTGTGAATGTGTTTTTCATTATCTAAGAATTATAAGCTGTGGACATAATACATGCACAGTGACTTGTAACTTCTGTAGAGAACTCAGCCTATATTAACTACTCTAAAGAATCTGAATCTACCACTCAAATAGACCAGCTCTTATTTGAATCCCACGTTCAGTGCAAAGGCAAGATGAGCTTCATCATTATAAATTAAACATCTTTATCTTTCAGGAGTTTTTCATCATTTTAGGAAGAAGAGTTCAATGAATTAAAGAGTAAAGCTACTTTCTCCCATGTTTCTGAGCCGATATGGAGTTTTGATTATTCTATGCTAATATTAATATGGAACTGTTATGTGGCAGAAATCAGATTTGCCCATGGTCATATATATTCTTAGTGTTAAGTGATTACTGACTAAGCATTTAAAGGTAAAATAAACAGGGATTTTAGAAGATAATAATCCCTTTTTCTTTGTCAGACCAGGTCTGTTTTCTCAGTGATTAACTGTGGATTAGGACACTTCTCTTCAAGGCTGGCTGTAATGAATTAACAAGGCTCACACACCTGACAGCAGCCAGCACCATGCTGAGTCACCCTTCCGTCTCTTCTTCTCCATTCTTTTCTTTTCCTTTTTCTCCTTTGTTTCATTCCTTCCCCTTACATAAAATGGGAGATAACCAGATAGTTTATAGTTGACATTCATTAAGGCTCTGCAAATAAAAACTCCACAGGAAGTTGAATCTCCTTGGGTGTTTTGTGGCTACGTTCTCTAAGATTAAATTACCCCTTTTAGATCATTTTGCTTGGCAGTCCTGGCATGTACATGAAGAAAATACAAATCTTTTCAAAGACAGCCGTCTCCTTCATGAAGCCTGATTGCTGGAAGGGAAAAAAATACTCAGGGCTACTGAAAGAGGCAATAATACTTGAGTCATGTAAATTAATATACATTCAGTAGGTGACTTTAGCACTCAAATTTAGGAAACTTGAGATAATTAAGATCTTGTCAAAGGCTAATGTTACAAGGTTTTTATATGAACTTGACCATGAAAGTATGTATGGAAGGAAAAAAACATGTTTTCTGTATTACACAATTATTCTTGGCTGAATTCAGATCTGTTAAGAAATGGTTTCACTTGATCTCTGTGGAGTGTTACATATATTCTATCCACAGTCCTTTCATTTGCTCCATATGTGACACCTGTGCAGTTGACTTTGCCTTGTTTTGATCACACTGGCTGAATATTTCATAATATAAACACAGCCATTGGTTTCCAAACAATCTTTTTTTTGGGGAGGGGGGCCATAAAACAAGTTTTAATTCATTCAAAAAGGCTAAGATCCTAGAAAATGATAGAAAATATGTTCTCTGACTACAATAACAGAAGGAAATTTAGAAAATTCACACTTGTGTGGAAATTAAGCAACACTCTCCTAAATAAACAATGGGTAAAAAGAAAAATCACAGGAAAATTAGAGAATACTTTGATATAAAGTGCACCATGTCAAAATTTATAGGATGCAGCGATCATGCAATGCTCAGAGGAAAAAAAAAAAACCTCCTAGCCAAGAATTCTATATCCATCAAGGCTATCCTTCAGAAATAAGGAAAAAATAGTGTATTTCCCAGACAAACAAAACCTGTGGGAGTTCACAACCATATGAACAGCCCTACAAAAAGAATCAGCATTATTCACATGTTCATATCGGCATTATTTACAAGAGTTAAAAGGTGGAAAAAAAAAACCACAAAATGTCCATCAACTGATGATAAATTGATGATAATGTTTACATTAAATGTGAACAAAATAAATGAAATCCTGTCCATGCTACAATATAGGTAAGTCTTAAAAACATTGTGCTAAGTGAAAGAAACCAAAAGGCAAAAGACACACCCCTTACCCTGTGGTTCTTATGCTTGTGGAACAATGGCCATTCGCAACTCTAATCATTAATCAAATGCATTATTGGTTAGTTTTTTACTCAACTGTCAGGGTGAAGCACCACAGCAGAGAATTTGGAAGAGTGCATTAGAATGCACAATGTTCAAATTGAAATAAAGAGGCAAAGAGAAAAACAATGTTTATTTCAGGACAATTGATCCTTCCTTAATTTTGAAACTTTCTACAGCTGTTTTTATTTCTCATTATTCTAGATTTTTACAATTTTTGTTTTCCAGATTTGTCATTGTAGATAAAACCTATAATGTTTGGTTTTAATCCAAAAGCAATTTCATGAAAATCAAAACACAGTTGAAAAATGACCAAGTTATCTATAAACAGCCTATAAGACAGGCACAAACTATCTTTATTTTTTATTTTATTTTAACTTCTCAATATATGTTGTAGTTTATTTTCATGTCCCTTTACCCAGTCCTCCTTTCCCCCTCCCTTTCTTCCCTCCCTCCCCCACTACATCATATCTGTTCACTTCTCTTAACAAGTTCAAGGAATTGTTGTGATTGTTGTGTCTTCTTCTCCCCAACCCTTTATTTGTGTATGTGTGTGTGTGTATGTGTGTACATACTTATTTATATTTAGCTCCCACAAATAAGTGAGAACGTGTGATATTTCTCTTTCTGTGCCTGACTTGTCTCACTTAATATAATTTTCTCTAATCCATCCATGTTGTTATGAATGGCAGTATTTCATTCTTTTTGATAGCAGAGTAATATTCCATTGTGTAGATATACCACAGTTTCCTTATCCACTCATCTGATGATGGACATTGGGGCTGGTTCCAACTCTTGGATATTGTAAATAGAGCTGCAATAAACATTGGGGTACAGGTGTCCCTTCAGCATGATGGTTTCCATTCCTCTGGGTATATTTCCAGCAGTGGAATAGCTGGGCCATATGGTAGATCTATCTGTAATTGTTTGAGGAACCTCCGTACCATTTTCCTTAAAGGCTGCACCATTTTGCAGTCCCACCAACAGTATATGAGAGTTCCTTTTCTTCACAACCTGTCCAGCATTTATCATTCTCAGTCTTTTGGATATTAGCCATCCTAATTGGAGTGAGATGGTATCTCAGTATGGTTTTGATTTGCATTTCCCAAATGCTGAGTGATGTTGAGCATTTTTTAATGTGTCTGTTGGCCATTCATATATCTTCTTTTGAGAAATGCCTATTCAACTCCTTTGTCCATTTTTAATTGGGTTATTTGTATTTTTTGCTGTAAAGTTGTTTAAGTTCTTTATATATTCTGGCTATTAATCCTTTGTCAGATGTATATTTTGCAAATATTTTCTCCCACCCTGTTGGTTGTCTTTTCACTCTGTTGATTGTTTCTTTTTCTGTGCAGAAGCTTTTTAGTTTGATATAATCCCATTTGTTTATTTTCAGTTTGGTTATGTGTGCTTTTGGGGTCATATTCATGAAGTCTGTACCCACTCCTACTTCCTGGAGTGTTTCCCCTATGTTTTCTTTAAGTGTTTTTATTGTTTAAGGATGTGTATTTAATTCTTTAAATCATTTCGAGTTGATTTTGGTATATGGTGAGAGGTTAGTTTCATTCCCTAAACATGAATATCCAGTTTTCCCAGCACCCCTTGCTGAAAAGGCAGTCTCTTCCCCAGTGTGTAGACTTGGTGCCTTTGTCAAAGATCAGATGGCTGTAGGTGTATGGGTTGATATCTGGGTTCTCTATTCTATTCCATTGTTTCATGTGTCTGTTTTTTTTTTGCCAGTGCCATGCTGTTTTGGTTATTATAGCTTTGTAGTATAGTTTAAAGTTAGGTAGTATTATACCTCCAGCTTTATCTTTTTTGCTCAGGATTGCTTTGGCTATGTGTGGTCTTTTGTTATTCCATATAAATGTTTGGATAGTTTTTTTCCATTTCTGAAAAAAAATGTCATTGGAATTTTGATGGGGATTACATTGAATCTGTAGATCACTTTGGGTAATATGGACATTTTCACAATGTTAATTCTTCCAATCCAAGAGC
>NW_007734595.1:0-7798 GCF_000696425.1 Galeopterus variegatus | reverse complement strand
GACTTCCTATTCTATAGGATCTAGAGCTTGAGTGTTATTATTTTCCTTTGGTGGTGATGTACTTTCTTGATTTTTCATATTTCTGGTATCTTTCCTTTGGTGTTTAGTCATTGTTGCAGGGGGTATCATGGTCCACTTTTTCCACCCTGATGTCTGGCCTGGATCCTGAAGGGACTGCCAATTATGGGCAGTGGGGACTGGCCTGGACTCAGGGTCCCACACCACCTTACTGCTCCAGCACAGCTGACTCAGGGCAAGTGGGCCTGGTGGCTCTCAGGCCTCTCTGGGCAGCAATGACTGGCCTGGGCTCGGGGTCCCACAGTGCCTGCATGTTCTTACACAGCTAACTTGGGGTGTGTAGACCCAGCAGCTCTCAGGCCTCTCTGAGTGAGAAGGACTGGCCTGGGCTGGGGGTCCTGTGACACCTGCCTGCTCTGACATGGCTGACTTGGGTTGTGTGGACCCAGTGATTCTCAGGCCTCTATGACTGGTGGGCACTGGCCTGGGCTGGAGGTACCATGGTGCCTGACTGTTCCAGTGTGGCTGACTCAGGACATGTGGTCTTTGCTAACTTTAGATACTAAGAGAAGGAACTTTTTGCAGGTATATAGCTTTGTATTTCCATGGATACTAGTCCACACAAGATATTAATCTAAATCAAATTCAATGATGGGCTAAAATGTGTTTTTATAAGTAGACAGAGAATGAATTAAATTATTTGTTTTTAATTTCCTATAAAAAACATCTAGGACATGGTCAAGTCACCTTTACAGTGATTAAGACTATAAAGGACTGGTTTCTGAACTCTGAATCAAAAAAAAAAAAAAAGAAATTAAAATACTGGTATCTGAATTTTGAATCAAAACTCAGATGTACCAAAGAATGAATTCTGAGCATCTTGGACACAGCATCTCTGAGAAAAAGCTATGGTATCCTCAGAAGTGAGACTGCATGATCTATATTCTGCATTCAACTTTCTCTGTCACAGGCCAGTCACTCAATCAACCTAGAGCCTCAGGTCCTTACTCTTCACAGTGGGTATAACTTCCAGCAGGAATTTTTCACAGTCCCTCTTGGCACGGTAAAGTATACCCAGGCAGTGATGTGTGGACCAACTTGTACCCACTCTCGCTGGTAAGTTGTCAAATTTTTAGGGATTTCATTAGCTGGTATTTTGAAATCTGCCATAGTGAGAGTACAAATTACACAGAACTTGGTAAGGACAATTTCACTCTACTCAGAAGAGAAAATGTTGAAGGAACATCTTCAGCTTTTCTCTGCCCCCCACGTGTTCTTTCCTAAGAGAGAGGGGAGTCTCAGAGTCACAGATCTTCAGGCTCGCCTTTGGCTCCCTGGCCTTCAGCTCTTTCCACATCTGCTGCCTCTGGAAGCTCCTGTCCTGTGTGTGTTTGGTTTATTGGGCTTGGCCGCTGGTCTGAGACTGGTGAGTCTTGCCTGTCACTTGCGTGTAAGTTCCCTTCCTTGTGAAATATTCAGAAACACATGGTGACCACAGATCTAGACCAACTGGAACAGCAGAAACAATGACCACAGGTGGTGTCTGTCCCTCAGAATCCTTTATCTGTCTTCAGGTGATACCAAAGTGAGAAGAAGAGAGATGTATAACATTGACCTCCTCAAAGTCCCCTGAAGTTAACTTCCTGAGATTAATCGGTTTCTTTAGTATTTTTATGTATTTTATTTTATGTTCATAGGTTTATTAATAAATGTTAAACTTATGTTATAACTAAAGTTCTCCCAAATCCACCAACTGCCCCCATACCCTGCAGATCCATAAACTCAATTCACTTCTACTTCTCCATTATTAGTATTATTGGATTTTTAAAAATTCTTCTTTCAAAAACTCAGAGGCCTTTTCTCTAGGTTTCTGTAATGTCCTGTTCACAAAGTGCAATTACTTTATGTTACACTTTTACGTCTTTGGCTGGATCTGAATCATCTATCACCATTACTTGGAAATAACTTCCTTTCCTTTCATTTTATCTCTGACATTTGTCAGGTTCCAAGTTGTCCTCATCTTTTATATTTTAACTCTTAGGCTCCTGTATGGGAGTCACATTGCGATAGTTAATTTTATGTGTCAACTTGGCTGAGACATGAAGGCCAGATATTTAGTCAAACATTCTGGACCCAGATATTTGGTCAAACATTCTGGAGGTTTCTGTAAAGATATTTTGTGATGAGATTAATATTTAAGATAGGGGAGTCATCTTCACATCTGCCATTCTTCCTCACACCTGCTGCACTTCAAACCCACTGCTCCTCACACCTGCCACACTTCCTCACACCTGTTCCTCCTCACACGTGCTCTTCTTCACACCTGCTCCTCCTCACACCTGCTCGTACTCACACCTGCTCTTCCTCACACCTGTTCCTCCTCACATGTGCTCTTCTTCACACCTCCTCCTCACACCTGTTCCTCCTCACACCTGCTGCTCCTCACACCTGCTCTTCCTCACACCTGTTCCTCCTCCTCACACCTGCTCCTCCTCATGCTTGCTCCTCCTCACACTTGCTCCTCCTCACACCCTCTCCTCCTCACACCTGCTCTTCCTCCTCACACTTGCTCCTCCTCCTCACACCTGCTCTTTTTCATACCTGCTCCTCCTCATGCCTGCTCCTCCTTACGCCTGCTCCTCCTTACGCCTGCTCCTCCTCACACCTGCTCTTCCTCACATTTGTTCCTCCTCCTCACACCTGCTCTTCCTCACACCTGCTCTTCCTCACATCTGTTCCTCCTCCTCACACCTGTTCTTCCTCACATCTGTTCCTCCTCCTCACACCTGCTCTTCCTCACATCTGTTCCTCCTTACATCTGCTCTTCCTCACACCTGCTCTTCCTCACACCTGCTCCTCCTCACATCTGTTCCTCCTCCTCACACCTGCTCTTCCTCACACCTGCTCTTCCTCACATCTGTTCCTCCTCCTCACACCTGCTCTTCCTCACACCTGCTCTTCCTCACATCTGTTCCTCCTCACATCTGCTCTTCCTCCTCATACCTTCTCCTCCTCACACCTGCTCTTCCTCACACCTGTTTCTCCTCCTCACACCTGCTCCTCCTCATGCCTGCTCCTCCTCACACCTGCTGCTCACCTCTAACTCTTCTTCTACTTTGTTTCCTCTCCACTTCCACCACCTGGAATTAATCCCCTTTATCTATCACACTTCCCAATAATGTTCCTGAATTTTGGGGGCACATGTAACTCAATTAGTTTCATATGATTATTAACTTGAGTTGGCTTTAAATAAGCTAAGTGGTTGCTGTGAGTCATTTGGAGTTGCTTGTGTCCCCTGTGCTTCAGGGTCAGAGCAAACACACCTCCCTCTTCATAGGTGGCTCTCTGAGTCCCTGGCCCCCCTTTGTGACACACTGCCCAACTACACATGCCATGTACACAGTTTCCTAACCTGTTTCTCCAGCTTGTCCTCAGCCATGCACAGTCAAGGCTCTGACACTCCTCTGTTTCTACATGGAAAGCACATGAAAATCACTTCCATGTGCCCCCTCTGCCCAAGTTATATTGTACACACTTCCCATCCCAAACCCCATTATGATCCTGGGACTAACTGTTCACTTTCCTCTGGTTCAAATCTTTTCTACCATCCATTTCCACATCGAGTGAATGAAGACTTGGAACCTAAATATAAAATCACCACTAATTTTTGGTCCCTAATTATCTCAGAAACCCCTGCCTAATATTGATTTCTTTGCAGAGGTAAATCTTAGTTCAGATACCTTGTTCCAGGAATAAGATTTACAGTAATTATATTCTTAGGGATTAATTAATCAAACAGGTAATCTGATCTTCCCTGCATATAGTTTCTTGGAAACCACCTCATATTCTGTCTACAAACTCCTCAGTTCACATCTTCTCTGGGAAGGATTTTCCTGCTGCTTCTCCCTTCCGCCATCCTATTTCCTTCAGGCTTTGGAGGAGACAGGTGCACAGGGGGCAGGATCTGCTTTTTTCTCAGCTTTCCTCCACTCACCATTTTGCCAGCCTGTGTCTACTCTCCTCCTTGGCACTCTCGTCTTTCACTGCTCCCATCAGCATTTGATCCCTCTGGTCACAGTAGGAAAAGGTCTTAGCAGTGCATGTGTCCAGAGGCGACAGCTGCACACCTTCTGCAGGTGCCATCTCTGCACAATGTCCCAACAGCCTCCACCATACCCACTGACTGGGTCAGCTGGGAGCTCCAGAGAACTAAAGCAATGCCCTTCATCACCACTGGAGAATGCTGTGAAGAGATGAGGGGCTTGTTTCTCACAGTAGCAGTGGTTGTCCTGGAGGCAGTGATGAGCTGAGCTGGCCAGAACCAGCTCAGCACTGATGGTTAATATTGAAGAACCATCTGATGGGCCAGATGTTAAGCCACTGGCAGCTTGAAACCACCCATATTAAAAGTATCTACACTACAGACATTGGCAAACCTACCAATCTGTCTTTGTTGTGAGTGTGGTAGTTGTTTTCTAGAGAGCCAACTTGCCAGCACATGACTGAGTGTCCCGGTCACCCTCCTCCCTTCACCTGGGCAACCTCTTCTTATTGAGGATGACAGGCCCCAGAGCCTGTTTTCCTGAGACTCAGATGGGATCATCTCCCAGTTATACCACAGCATCCTCTGCAGCTGTCTGTCATCACACGGTCTCAGTGATGTGAAACATTTTTGTTTATGGATCTGCCTGCCTTAGCAGACTGTGATCACCTTGAATGCAGAAACCCCATTTTCTTCACCTTGAATAGGAACAGTCTCACTGTGTCTGAGTACCACAGCTCCTCATTAATTGTTTCATTGTTCATGTAGAGAAATGTATTAGTCCGTTTCTGTTGCTTATAACAAAATACACAGACTGGGGTAATGTAAAGAAAATAAACTTATTGCTCACAATTTCTGAGGCTGGGAAGTCGAGAGTCCAAGGCACACATCTGGTGATGGTCTTAGTGGTGGTGACACTAAGACTCACATTGCGAGATGGCATAGCAGAGAGAGAAAGACTCTCATGTGCTCTCCTTTTAAGGCCCTCAGAACCATGCCCCTAACCAGCATTTTTAATCCATGCACTACTGCATGATCCTACAATCTAATAACCTCTTCAAGGCCCCACTTTTCAATTACCATAATAGGATTTCCCACCCTCTGATGGAGTTTGGATGTGTTGTCCCCTCCAAAACTCTCTCTCTCTTGCTTCCTCTCACCATGTGATCTGCTCGTACCCTCCGGCTTCCTGCCACTTTCCACCATGAGTAGAAGCAGCCTGAGGCCCGTGCCAGATGCAGCTGTCCCAGAAGCATGAGCCAAATAAACCTCTCTTCTTTATAAATTACCCGGTTTCAGGTAATTCTGTTATAGCAACACAAAAGAGACTAATACACCCTCTTAACTGTCACAGTGGGAAGTAATCTAATAAATGGACTTTGGGGGACACAATTCAATCTGCCCCACAGGAAGAAACAAGAGGAGAAAAGAAGAGAATGGCAGCAAGAGAGGTTGCATCCTCAGAAATAACCAGAGATTGAGGGAATTCCAGTAGGCACCTGCACCTGTAAGCCCCACGCCTCCAGAGCACTCAGAAAAATGCCCACTTCAGCAGAAAAGATAAGGGCAGAGCCTTGGAGCAGGTTGGAAAAACCCAGCCCATCTCTGGAACAAAGGAGGGGCAAACTTCACGGGCTACTTCACATAGCCACACACACAACCACAGGGTCTCATTACACAGTTTCTCTCTCTCTCTCTCTCTCTCTCTCTCTCTCTCTCTCTCTCTCTCTCTGCCTTGATCTTGAACTTCCTGGCCTCCAGAACTGTGAGGAATAAATTTCTGTTGTTTATAAATTACCCAGCCTAAGGTATTTGTTATGGCAGTCCAAGTGGACTAAGACATTGGCTTTTTAGCACACCAGAGTTCCATCTGGAATACTTCCCTTTGATTTCATAATGCTCAAGTGGAAAGAGACCTACATAAATGTCCACTTGCCTGTTTACCAGATTAGAACATTGAGACCAAGAGTTAGTAAATGACTTGCTCATGAGAAGAAACAGCAGCTTTGAGTATTTAGTCTAATTTCTTTCCCCAGGCTGCCTCTTCATGACTAGGAGACCTGACTAACATGTTCTGCATCTCCTCTGTTGTTGTTCCTGACAGATAGATAATCAGCACAGACCTTTTCTCTCCTAGCATCCCACCTTGGGGGAGACCAATGGCACCTGGGAAGGCTGTGGCTGGTGGAGCAGGAGTGGCCCTCAGCGACAATGGGCTCAGGGATGATTTCTATATGACATCGCTGTCTGTCGTCTCCCACCTTGAACAGTCCCTGTGCCTCATGCTGCCATCCAGCTCATCACCTTGGGAAGCTCACAGGAGCATCCTGCTCACAACTGCGGAACCACATTCATCTCTTGAAAATCAAGTCTCCTTGAAGGAGCTCATTCAAAACTGTCCACAACTGAACCACTAGAAGACACAAATATAACAACAGCATAGCCTACAATAAAGTCCGGTGTGACCTCTGTGGTCCGGCTTTGACACTGGTGGACAGGGAAATAGACTGGCCAGGACTGTCCTCAGCAGGATGGTCTTGTATAGCTGTATCTATCAGCCCCTTTGAGGACTAATGATAGATATTCTCTCTTTTCTTGTCCTTTTTATCTCAATTATACATTTCACATTAGAAAAAAATCCAACCTAATGGCTGCCCATGGGAAATATCTCTCTAGATTTATGCATTCATTGATAGAGTAGGTCAAATGGAAATTTAATCTAATATACATTTAAGTGGAAAGAATAAGAACAGGCACATTCATTATTTCTGTATATCCTCAAACCAGCCAAGCTCATGTTATTTTGAGATATCTACAACTAAAATTTTTTTAAAAAAATGAGTATTAAGTAAAATGGAGCTTGCATCATAATTTAATGTTTCTGCTAATGTGTTTCTTGATTCTGATCTACTACAAATTCATTGTAATTATGTGACAGAATTATTTATTGTTATTTTACCTGTCCAAATCTATTATCATTTGTCCACAAGAAGCTGTCTGGCAAATACCAAGAATGCACATATCACCAATAGGCAAATAGATTTCCATTCTCAGCAAATTGCAATATGTAATTTAAATTCATTATCTGAGAAAGTAAGGTCACATTAAATAGGTAGAAAATAATCTTCCTGGTCAGGAGCAGCTGAATTTCCACTTTCAAAATGTATCAGATCTCTACCATATTAACAGTTTCATTATCTTGAAAAAAAGGAAAAGAAAGTGCTGTTTTTATCAAATTTGCCCACTTGCATTGGTTAGATTCTAGTATGTGTCCAAATTCTTCTCTAACTCTTTAGAATTAAAACCAATAAGGCTGACCCAATGGCTCCCTCTTCTATAACATAGGAGCATGTTATAAATCCTGATTCTTTATTAGTTGCTAAGAACAGACACATTGGTACTATGGTCTGAGTGTTGATGTCCCCCCAAAAATTTATATGTTGGAAACTAATACCCAATGTGATAGTATTAATAGATGGAACCTTTTGGAAATCATTAAGTCATGAGGGCTCCACCCTCATGAATAAAACTAGTTCCCCTAGAAAAGAGGCTGGGTCGAGCTCCCCTGCCCGTTTCTACCATGTGAAGATGTAGCAACAAGGCACGATCTTTGAAGCAGAGAGCGATCCTTCACCAGACACTGAATCTGCTGGTGCCTTGATCTTGAACTTCCTGGTCTCCAGAACTGTGAGGAATAAATTTCTGTTGTTTATAAATTACCCAGCCTAAGGTATTTGT
>NW_007734594.1:98964-107153 GCF_000696425.1 Galeopterus variegatus | reverse complement strand
GGGGTTTTTTTCCTTCCCCCCTTCACAATTAGCAACTAATTATCCTCTTCTCCATGCTAATGAATCACTGAAGACTCTTTAAGGGAGAAGAGTAAGCAGAGACAATGCTTTACTGCTTGACAGCCTCCCTCCCTCTCTCTCCCCGTCTCTGGCCACCAGACGCGGCTCCTTTGCCACCCTGAGCAGGGAGTTGTGAACTTGTGATCCGGAGCCAGTTAACTTCACAGCTAATGTGCTCAGCACTACTCCAAGCAGCTTCTGGAGCCAGAGCAGGGAGGTGGGCAGGCCCCAGGAGTTCGAGGTCCAGGAAGCCGAGTCACCAAACTGAGTGAGGTTCCAATCCTCCCTCCCAGGAGGGCCGTCTGCATCCAGCAGCAGCCCTGCCACAGGGTACCACTTCAGATGTTCCTGTTCCCTTCTTTCTGGTGTGCCCAGCAGCAATCTCAACTGCCACCAACAGTATAAAAATTAACTGCAGAAGTCCTGGGAATAGGGGCCGGCCCGGTGGCGCACTGCTACAGTGCGCCGCTTAGGAGCGCAGGGGCACTCCCGCCAAGGGTTCAGATCCCACATACAGACCGGTTCCGCTCACTGGCTGAGCGAAGTGCGGGCGCAACACCGAGGGTTGCGATTCCGTTGCCGGTCCCCGTCCGGTACGGGCGCGACACTGAGGGTTGCGATCCGTTGCCGGACACGAAAAAAGACAAAAAGGAAAAAAAAAAAAAAAAGAAGTCCTGGGAATAGACATCTTCACCTGCCATTTGCTGGCTGTCTGCTTCCAGGCATCACTTCACCTCTCTGAGTCTTCAGAGTTTCTGTCTCTATAGAACCCTCCTCATAGAGTTACTGGGAGTGACAGAGGAGATTCCGCACAGTGCCGGGGAGCAGAGTGGGTGCTCCATGAATGGCAACCACAGAAGTGATGGAGATGCTCTATGTCCAACTTCAAGAACGCCACAAGCCTCTTGGTAGGAAATACCGAGCTCAGGTCCTCTGTGCAACTCAGCTCTTCACAGTTTGGACCTTCATAGGTTTGAAACACCCTAAAGCCCTATTATATATTGTGTTATCAAAGAACGTTTAAGGACATGGGGTGTCTTAGTCCATTTTGTGCTGCTATAACAGAATATCTGAAACTGAGTAATTTATAAAGAACAGAGATTGATTTCTTACAGTTCTGCAGACTGGGAAGTCCAAGATTGAGGGGTAGGTACCTGCATCCAGTGAGGGCCTTCTTGCCGTACCATCCTATGGTGGAAGACGGAAGGCCAAGAGAGCATGCACGAGAGAGAGAGAGAGAGAGAAGGGAAGGGGAACGCGCTCATCCTGTGATCAGGAACCCACTCCCAAGATAACTAGCCCACTATAGCAATAAAGGCATTAATCCGTTCATGAAGGTAGAGCCTTCATGACCTAATCACCTCTTAAAGGTCCCATCTCTTAACACTGTTGCATCGGGGATTAAGTTTTCAACACATGAACTTTGGAGGACACATTCAAACCATAGCACTCCCCATTGCCCTCTCCCCCCAGTCCCTAGTAACTGCTATTCTACTTTCTGTCTCTATGAATTTGCCTCTTCTAGGTACTTCATGTAAGTGGAATCATACAGTATTTGTCCCTTTGGGTCTGGCTTATTTCACTTAGCATTATAGATTAAGGTTCATTCATACTATAGCATGTATCAGAACTTTGTTCCTTTTTAAAGATGAATAACTGAGCTCTGTATATACCACATTTTGTTTATCCATTAATCTGTTGATGGATATTCTGGGTTGTGTGTGCCTTTTGGCTATTATGAACAATGCTGCTACAAACACTGATATACGCATAGTTGTATGAGTCCCTTCTCTCAGTTCTTTTGGGCATCTATCTCAAAGTGGAATTGCTGGATCATATGGTAACAGTATATTTGAGTTTTTGAGGAACCACCAAACTGTTTTTACAAAGCCGCTGCACTATTTACATTCCCATCAGCAATGTACAAGGTTCCACATCCTTGTCAACAATTATTTTCACTTTTTTTGGTAGTAGCCATCCTATCAGGTGTGAAATAGTATCTCATTATGGTTAAGATTTTCACTTGCCTAATGACTAGTGATATTAAACATCTTTTCATTTGTTTATTGGCCATTTGTGTGTGTATCTTCTTGGGATAAACGTCTATTCAGGTTCTTTGCCATTTTTGAATTGAATTGTTTGGCTTTTTTGTGTTGAGTTGTAAGGGTTCTTTATATATTCTAGATATTAATCCTTTACTACTTGCGAATTATTTTCTCTCGTTCTGTGAATTGTCTTTTCACTTGCACAGTTTTAACTCGAGAAGTATGCTGCAATTAGAGTATCTTAAAACCACCTTATTGGATGTGAATTGTCTCCTTTAACAATGTGTAAAGTTAACTTTACAGATAACTGAAATCCAACAACAGCACACTGCCTGGCACCTAATATGTCCTCATACTTTTAGTTATTATTACTGTTAATGCTTCAGATAATCTCTGAAGAGTAACAGAAGCTGCTTCAAAAAGGCACAGGATCGGTGGGAAAAACAGAAAGTAGAAGACACAGAGATTGCGAGCAGAGCCAGTAATCACTAAATCTATCAAAGCAACCCCTTGTTTATCCCAGCTTGGCTCTTGGTCTGTACCTATGCCCGGTTCATGCCTTGGATGCATGGATTGGAGAAAAAAACTTTTAAATATAAAAATAATTAATTAATTAAAAGGGCAGACCTGGCTTCTAACACTATTGCCATGCAGGGTGCATTTTTGAGAAGTAAGCATCAACAGCAGCACCACAACCCCACAGAACTGCTCTAGATGCTACTAATTCCTTCTTCCTGGTTGCCTTCCACGAGCACAGGGCAAGTATCTGACAGCAACGTTGCAGTGTCATACAAACAGCTACTGAAATCTGCCAATGAGCCTTCATCTGCCTCAGTCATGAGCCTTCATCTGCCTTAGTCCTGTATCTTGGAGCTCTAAACACTGATCATGGGTTGGCCTGACATGTTCCCCAAATTCATCCTAAGAAAACTAATAATGGGTCCTGCCAGCATATCCCTCCACACATGTAAGAAAGAAAGTGCCCTCTCTTTTTAGCATACTTAACTATGCCCTCTTTTAGCACAACCAAGAATATAATGGTTAAAGACAGGACTTTATAGCAAAGCTGACCTGAGTTCAAGTCCTTACTCCACCTCTTACACGCTGCCTGACATGGAATAATTTACATAGTCTTTCTGTGCCTTCTCTTCCTAATCTATAACATGATCATATGCAGCCCATAGAGTTGTTATGAGGATTAAATTAAATAAGTACGTAAAGTGCTTAGCACCGTACTGTAAACTCAAGTCACTGGATTGTGAGCCTCATGAGGGCAGGTAGGTGTTGAGTCTGCCTTGTCCACCCTCACTCCCCAGAACCTAACAAAAAGCCTGCCCTCTAACAGAGGCTCAATAAAAAGTGATGAATGAATGCGTAAATGAACGAATATGCTAGCCCAAATTAAAGATTCAATGCTATGATTATTACATCCTACTGTGTCCTCTACTTTCATGTCCAAAAACAAATTTAGAACGGGAAACACTCAGAAGCTGATGTCACAGGTTTTAACTATTGCTAGCAAGGGACATGGGTGGGGTGTCCTCTGTTTTCAGCAGGATGCTCTACTAAATACTCTTTAAACCTTCCAACCTAAAACGACCAAATACGCCAGCTGGAAAAAATACTTTAATTGCATCAATTAACTCTTAAAAATATAAGGCATATTCAGAACCAAAACCTAAGTGAATACTGAAACTCAAGGATGTTAGCGGTGCTTTGAAGCTACATGCAGTAGAGATTGGAGACAAAGCTCAGAGCCCACCCAAGATGAGGACTCTAATAGAAAACCCCCTCTGCATAAAGCCAAGACTCCAAAAAGTTACACGTGGTGTCAAGGTGACCTAGAACAAAACCACTCTACTCTCTACTCCCTAGGGACTACGAGGCAAATTGTTTATACTAAACCTTGGCAGTGAATGGAAGGGGGTAAACCCCTCCCTTAGAATTTGTAGCTACAAATCAACCGGAATAAGAGGCTTTGCAGCCTGAATTCACTCTACTTGGGTGGTCCAAAAATACCAAGCCAAGAATTTAGTTTTAAAGTGGTCTCAAGTCGGTTATGACCACAGGCTCCTGGCAGAAGTCAATGCAAATCCCCTCTGTAGGAATCCACCTTCCACTTGGTCTCTAAGATGGCTCAGAGGTAAAATTCTGATATGTGAGCTCAACAGTCACAATTGCAAAACACACAAGGTAACCAGGCATCATAAGCAAGAGTCAGCAGAAACAACATGTAGTAGATACAGACCCCCAAAGACCTCGAACACTGGAATTACCAGACATAGAGTTCAAATAATTTTGACATATTTAATGACATTTTTACAGAAGCATTAGAAATATGAGTAAAGATGAGCATCTATAAAAGTGACTTCATGGATTAAAAAAAGAACTTCTTGAAATGAAAAACATAATAACTAAAATTTAAAACTCAGATGAGTTTAACAGCAAATTAGACACAGTTGAGGAAGAACAAAACACAGAAATCATAGAGGTGGAAAATACAAAAGAAAGATTAAGACACAAGGAATAGTGTACAAAATTGTAACATATAGTTTTAATCATGGTTACAGAAGGACAGAAGAAAAAGAATGGGACAGAGGCAATATTTGGAGAGATAACCATCACTGAATTAGCCAATATCTCTGAGAAATGTCCATAAATTTCATAAATATTTTATAAATAATGAAAATAAATAGCCACAGATTTAAGAACCTAAAAAAGCTCAAGTGGGGTAAATAAAAAGAAATTAACATCTAATAGGGTTGCGATGTTTAGCAAATGAACCTACAGGACTCTCAGTTAAATTTGGATTTCAGATAAAAATGTAGGGGTTTTTTTGGTTTGTTGTTGTTGTTGTTGTTTTTTAGTATAAGTATGCCCTGGGCAATATTTGGAACATACCGATACTAAAAATGTATTTGTTGTTTATCGGAAATTCAAATCTAACTAGGCATTTCATATCTTTTATGGCAACTCTAACACCTAGAAATATCATAGTGAAACTACAAAACACTAAAGAAAAAGAGAAATTTATAAAAGCAGCCAAAGAGATCAGACAGATGGCCTCTAAATCAATGACCATTATATTGACAGCTGACTTCTCAACAGCAGCAAGAGATGCCAAAACTCAGTGGAATAATGTCTTCAATGTGTTGGAAAACGCATAGCTAGTTTTTCCTATCTAGAGAAAATACCTTTAAAAATGAGACTAAAACAAAGACATTTTCAAACAAATGAACAATGCTGTAAATAGATCCTCATTTATTAAAAAAAAAAAAAGTGTGTTGGAAAACGCATAGCTAGTTTTTCCTATCTAGATAAAATACCTTTAAAAATGAGACTAAAACAAAGACATTTTCAAACAAATGAACAATGCTATAAATAGATCCTCATTTATAAAAAAAAAAATGCTAAAGGAATCCTTCAGGAGGAGAAAAGTGATCCCAGATGGAAGTTGGAGAAGCCAACAAATGGAGACCCGGAAAGACGGTGACTATGTGGATAAATCTACACAACACAGACTTACCAAACCATTAATGCCACGTGGGATTAAAAACCAAGGTAGAATTAAAATGTAGGACAACAACAGAACAGAGAGGCATGATGAAGTTTCAGAGGGTGATTGTATTTGGGGGGAAAGGATAACGGTGATTAATTTCAAAATTTGATGAAGTGAGTATATTCACATTTCTAAAGACTTAAAAAATAGCAATAAAGTAAATAACTTTCAAACACACGATTAGGATGGAAAGAGAAAAATAATCAATCTTCCCACAATGGTGAAAAAAGGGGAAGAAAACAAAAGGCAAAATAGAAAGCAAATAAATACATAAAAAATCCAAATAAATCATTGATTATCTAAAATTCCAGGTATCTGGGTGGATTTTTTGAAATACAGGTAAATACCATTTATGCAAGTCACAACTAAAACATGTTAAAAGAATAGAAGAGGCTCTAGGCTGAACATGTGATGGCTGGAACGGCTTCGGTCATCTTTAGACCATGCAGAGCATCACCTCCACCAAGGCAAGGACAGCAGGGCCGAGACGGAAAGCCCCTCATTTGCTAGACCCACTTGGGACCTCTCCTGCCTCAGCAGTTTTTTTGTGGGATAACATTGCCCTTTTGTTTCAGCCACTTTTAGTTGTGCCTTCTGTGCCTGCAGCTGGAGGCACCCCATCTGACGCCACGATTGTATATACCAGCTGCCTCATACGTGTTAGCTCATCTGATTCTGTCTGGGAGGAAGATATTATTAATTAAGCCCATTACAGAGATGAAGCAATGGAGTCTGACGGGTCAGTGCTGCATCCAAACTCACACTGGTGGAGCCTATTTTAAACACAATCAGTGCCCAATAAATGTGTGATGGGAGAGTGAACGACAGAGTGTGGGGTGCAGCTGAGTGGCTGAGGGGCACAGCCTGCCATGAAGCCCAGAAACACAACCCGGTGTGGGTCACACCCTGCTCCAACCCTCAGACCATTCCTTGACTCCCCAGCCTGAGCATCTTCAAATTCATCCAGACCACGGTATTTTTGTATTTCCTTGAAAATCCTCTTGAGATAGGAGGTGCTCCTTTCCATGGGTTTGGGTTTCAGGACATGCCTCTGGGTTTCAATCCACTCCCTGAGGTCTCAGGCCCCTCTTTTAAACCCTCCCCTAGAGGAGAGTTTCTGTTGCTTGTTGGTCCTATTTTCAGCATCAACAGAGGGAAGTTGGGACCACAATGGTCTGGCTTATGCAAATCCAGTGGCTGGGCATGCTCAGTAAGGAGGTATTATATAACCCTGACAGCCGAGCATGCTCAGTAAAGTGGAGTGTATCCTTTAAATGACTTTCCACTAGGGGAGCTAAAGAGCACAAAATATTCTTGAATATGTTCAGTGCCTGTGATAGGATTTGAACAGGCCTTAAAAGGAGACCAGCCGGGCCCGCCCCTGGCTCACTCGGGAGAGTGTGATGCTAATAACACCAAGGCCACGGGTTCAGATCCCTATTTAGGGATGGCCAGTTAGCTCACTTGGGAGAACATGGTGCTGACAACACCAAGTCAAGGGTTAGGGCCCCCTTACCGGTCATCTTTTTTTAAAAAAAAAAAAAAAATGGAGACCAGCTGAGCAGGTGCAAGACTATGTTACATAACATGGAAGCATCCCCTTTGTTGAATATTTATTAGGTAGCATGAATATGTATTAGATAGTGAAACTATAAAAGCTGAATCCTGGGAGAAGGCAGGGCTGTGGATCCCTCTCTCTGGGGCCAGTCTGCAGTCTGCCTGTGAGTGTGTATTTCTTTCTTTTTGTATCAAACTTGCCTTTAGTAGGGTGCTGTTCATTCTAGAGCCAGCCTGCACTTTGCGAATGTGTATTTTTTACTCTTTTATTAAGCTTGGTGTGTGAAAGGGTGCACGGACCTGAGCTGATAAGATGACAGGACCCGAGCTGACAGTTAGCCAGAGAAGTTCTGCTTTATTCAAGGACTGCACGTACATTTATAGGGAGCTGTGTTCTGGGTTTAGATAGGGGTGGACAGGGCGGTAGCTGATTGGACGGGGCTGGGCAAGAGGTGAGCCTTGACTTGTGACTGGCTGAGGTTTGGCATGGGTGGGCTTGGGTGTTGGCGCCGACGGGCTTGTTTACTGCGGAGAAGAACCCGGAAGGGCACCATATTGCTAGGGAATGTTTTTCCCCCTCCGCTTGAGTGCCCACGGTATCCTTATATTCGAGTGCCTACAGTATCCTTACATTATCCTTACATTCCTCCCTTTTTCCTCTGTTGTGGGAATGGGTCGCCGTGATCTTCGAGCTACTTCCTGCTGGACAGGGGTGTAGTAGGGGAAGAGGAATTGGGGGGAGATTGGGGATTTTGTAACAGGACCCAAAAGAGGGTAGAGAATAAGATAATTTCGAAGGGGGAGAACTCTAGAAAGGTTCCCTGAAGCCACAGGTCGGTGATTTGTTGAGTCCAGTGTGTGTAGGAGGCTGTAGGGGACAGCATCCAGGTGTCTGCGGCCAAAGCTTCCAGGAACAGGGACCATCGATGAGGCAGGTCCATTTTAACAGCGGGTTAGCTGATCTGGTG
>NW_007734594.1:97058-97962 GCF_000696425.1 Galeopterus variegatus | reverse complement strand
CTACTAATCCTGATTCATTGATATAATAGCAACATTCTTCCCGGAGGAAGATGTAGGTGCCGCCCTTCTCTGCCGTGAGGAGGTCTAATGTGCGACGGTTTTGTAGGGTCACTTTAGCTAGGGAGGTGATTTGTCTTTGTAAGGCAGATAGAGATTCAGCTGTGGAGGTGAGGGCCTTTTGTAGTTTGTTATTAACATCTTGTGCCACCCATAGAGTATGTCCCAAGGACCCGCCTGACAGGCCGGTTGCAACAATTGATACCGTTAAGGACATTCCCACTAGGACTGGGAGAAAGACGGCTCGATGCCGTCTTGGGGGTGGATGAAAAAGGTGGAAAAGCTCTGCGTGGGAATATAAAGTTAGTTGGGGAACGACAGTGACTAGGTAGTAAGGGACGGAGGTATTAGGAAAGATAAAAGGGGAAAGGGTTCCGTTGCACCAAAAAAAGGTGCCTGGTGGGGACATTGTGTGGCTTGTGATGGTGGACCTTTTTGTGTAATGGAATGAAGAATGGAGTGAGGGGGTGGATGATCCCAGAAAGCAGTGATAGGACACCAGAGTGTGGTTGGGGGTGTTATTGGGGTCCCATAGAGGAACATCGGGAAGGCTGAGGGGTGTAGAGGAAGAATTGGAAGGGAGTGAGGTAATGTTTACAGGGACAGCAGCCAGAAGTGGGCGTAGCAAAGATGCACAAAGGAAGCAATTGTTAGGAGGGGTGGAGTTGAAGAAAGTCTGGTTAAGGAAGTTAACAGTTTCAGAAATAATTTGTTGTCAAGTGTAGATGGGAGAGGGCTGGTTGGCGGCGGTTTTTTTTTTTTTTTTGAGGAAAGGGTTTCTTTTTGCTGAGAAATGTGAGTATGTACAGCAGATAAGGAAACGTGATTTTTTATGAGGACATATGTG
>NW_007734594.1:95601-96398 GCF_000696425.1 Galeopterus variegatus | reverse complement strand
TGATAGGACACCAGAGTGTGGTTGGGGGTGTTATTGGGGTCCCATAGAGGAACATCGGGAAGGCTGAGGGGTGTAGAGGAAGAATTGGAAGGGAGTGAGGTAATGTTTACAGGGACAGCAGCCAGAAGTGGGCGTAGCAAAGACGCACAAAGGAAGCAATTGTTAGGCGGGGCGGAGTTGAAGAAAGTCTGGTTAAGGAAGATAACAGTTTCAGAAATAATTTGTTGCCAAGTGTAGATGGGAGAGGGCTGGTTGGCGGCGTTTTTTGTTTTTTTTCCTGGGGAAAGCATTTTTTTTTTTTTTTTTGAGAAATGTGAGTATGTACAGCAGATAAGGAAACCTGATTTTTTGTGGGGACATATGTGCGGGTGATTTTAAATTGTCCGCAAGGGCGAGAATTGACCAAGGCACTGCAGTAGAAAGATCTAATAACTACCCCAGCCCACCTGGAGTCCCAGGGGTCAATGATAGCAAGTTGGAGCGTGCCCTGTGCGCCGCACTGAAGTATCCAGCCCCCTGCATTTATAGGTGGGTCGTGAATTTTGCATGACCAGTACGGGCATCCCCCATAAGTTTCTGGCCACCAGTGGCAAGAAGGTTGAGTCTGGTCAAAGATAAAACATAGATATGGGTGGGAAGATTGAGAGGTTAGTTTACTCCCTGTAAGGGGGATGGTAATGGCCCTTTGGCATCAAGCTACAGAACAGTCCACCGTGGAAGGGAGTAGTTTGGTGGTCTTACCTTGTCCCCCTGTATAAGTTTCTTGCACCATGAACCGCCAAATGTATGAGGATTTA
>NW_007734594.1:95102-95358 GCF_000696425.1 Galeopterus variegatus | reverse complement strand
CTGGGATAAAAGGGTATAGGGATTGGGTGTTAAAGGATGAATGGGAATAACAGCAGCATTACCCAAATGGAGATCTTGAACCAGTCAGTAAGACCCGCTTGGTTTTTTTACTGCCAGGATGGGGGTGTTGAATGGTGAGTGAGTGTGGCGAAGGTAACCCTTTTTGAGAAAATCTTCGACAATGGGTTGGAGTCCGTGAAGTGCTGTGGTGCTGAGTGGGTACCGAGATTGATTTATATACTTGGAGGGATCTTTT
>NW_007734594.1:93407-94013 GCF_000696425.1 Galeopterus variegatus | reverse complement strand
TACAGGGTAAGGGATTTACCTTCTGCCAGTATACAGGCCCGAGTGGCCACAATGAGTTCAGTCTGCTGGTTAGTGGTACCGGATGGTAATGACTGGGCTTCTATAATTGAGTCCAAGGAAACCACAGTGTAGCCTGCATAATGCTCATACCCAATCATGAATGAGGATCCATCTGTGAACCATGTATGATCTGCCTCAGGTAGAGGGCCCTCAGAAATGGAAGAGTGACAAGCGATGAAATTTTGGAGGGCTTCCAAACAGTTATGGACTGGAGTGTCAGGCGGATAGGGAATAGGGAGAAGCGTAGCAGGATTTAGAGGCGAGCATGGGAGAATGGTAATATCAGGATTTTCTAGGAAGGAGGACAGCAAGCCTAAAAGCCTAGATGGGGGAAGGGAGTGTAGAGCTTTGTAGGTGAGGAGGTCTTTTAGATGGTGAGGCGAGAGTATGGTTAAGGGTGTACCAAAAGTTAATTTATAAGCATCTTTTTGTAGTAGATGTCTAGCAGCAGGGCATGAAGGCAGGGAGCCCAGCCCCAGACAGTAGGATCTAGTTGTTTGGACAAGTATGCTACTGGAGCGAAGGAGGAGCCATATGTTTGTCCTA
>NW_007734594.1:90992-92407 GCF_000696425.1 Galeopterus variegatus | reverse complement strand
CATGTACGTAAAGGGAGAAGGGCTTAGTGAGGTCAGGCAGGTGTAAAGCAGGGGCCACAACCAGAACCTGGTGGAGTTTTTGGAATGGCTTATCTGGTGAAGATGATAGGGGTTCATTTTGGTCTCCTTTTGCAAGGGCATATAGTGGGTGGGCCAATAAAGAATAATTTGGGATCCATGCTCTAAAGTATCCCGCTAGGCCTAAGAAGGAAAGAATTTCTGCTTTAGTTTTTGGAGTGAGTAGGGACTCTAAAAGCTCTTTCCTATTAAGGGTGATGGCCTTTCAAGAAGGGGATAATTCAAATCCTAGATAAGTGACTTCAGTGAGGGATATTTGGGCTTTAGAAGGTGAAATGCGATATCCTCTGTCTGCCAGGAAATTAAGAAGGGAAGCAGTGTCGGCCTGTGATTGTTCCCACGAGGGACTACAGAGCAAAAGGTCATCTACATACTGCAGGAGGGTCGACTATGGGTGGAAAGAGTGAAAATATTTGAGGTCTTGGGCCAGCACTTGGCCAAAGTGGTGGGGGCTATCCCAGAATCCCTGGGGGAGGACAGTCCAGGTAAGTTGTTCAGAGTGTCGTGTATTGGGTCAGTCCAGGTAAAGGCAAATATGTCCTGGGAGGCAGGGTCCATGGGAATGGAGAAGAATGCATCTTTTAAGTCTAGGACTGAATAATGAGTTGTGGAAGCTGGGATCTGGGATTAAGGGGTATAGGGATTGGGTGTTAAAGGATGAATGGGAATAACAGCAGCATTAACCAAATGGAGATCTTGAACCAGTCGGAAAGACCTGCTTGTTTTTTTTACTGCCAGGATGGGGGTGTTGAATGGTGAGTGAGTGTGGTGAAGGTATCCCTTTTTGAGAAGATCTTCGACAATGGGTTGGAGTCCGTGAAGTGCTGTGGTGCTGAGTGGGTACTGAGATTGATTTATATACTTGGAGGGATCTTTTAGTTTTATCGTAATAGGAACACAATGTGCAGAGGAGGGTGTAGTGGTGTCCCACACAACAGGGTTTACAGGATGTAATAGAGAAGGGTATGTTTCCTGATTGCTTTTGGGGAGGAGTGTTAGTAGGAAAGGGGATGTAGGAGATGGGGGAAATATGGAAATGGAGACATGTAGCCGAGTGAGAATGTCTCAACCCAATGAGGGAATGGGACATTGAGGCATGACCAGAAATGAGTGGGAAAAAGGAGAAGGAACGCCTTAAATATGGCAAGTTAGTGGAGGCGTTCTGCGGGGGTATATATGTTTTCCTCCTACCCAGACTATAGGAGAAATGTTAAGTGTGGTTGGGCCTCAAAACTCCTTTAAGACCGAGAAAGTGGCTCCTGTGTCCAGGAGGAAGGAGACGGGTCGGCCATCCACAACAATAGTTACCCTGGGCTCGCTTCTTGTGATGGTCATGA
>NW_007734594.1:90249-90888 GCF_000696425.1 Galeopterus variegatus | reverse complement strand
ATTAGGCCAGTCTCCCCTTCGGGTGAGTGGACAGTCCAAGCCCCAATGTCCCATTTCGTGGTACTTAGGACACAGCTTGGTGTGCTTTCTGGGTGATGGGCAGTTCTTTGAACAATGACCTTCTTTGCCACACTTGAAGNTTGAAGGCCACTGATAAAATTTCAGTCTGGGGAGTAGCAGGGCCCTGTTCTAGTTTTTTTATCTTAGCCTTGATGTCAGGGTAGGATTGAGCCAAAAAGTATGTCGTAAGGACGTGGCATCCCTCTTCTGAAGAGGGGTCTAGATTGGTATATTGTTGGACAGCCTGAGTTAGTCAGTTAAGGAACTCAGATGGAGTTTCTTCCTTTTTTCTGGAGAACATCTTGGACCCTTTGGAAATTAAAAACTTTGCAGGCAGCCTTTTTGAGACTGGCCAGGAGACAGGAACTAAATTGGTCCCTGGCCTGAATTCTCTGTGGCGTGTTGTAATCCCAATGTGGATCATGGTCGGGGACCACCTGGGGGCCAATGGGGAGGGCAGGGTTTATGCGGTGGACTTCATCTGCATGGCTCTGAGCTGAGCCCTGGACACGGTCACTTTCTTCAGGAAGGAGGGTGTTGGCTAGGAGCATATAGATGTCATGATGTGTGAGACTGTAT
>NW_007734594.1:77159-90098 GCF_000696425.1 Galeopterus variegatus | reverse complement strand
CTAAATTGGTCCCTGGCCTGAATTCTCTGTGGCGTGTTGTAATCCCAATGTGGATCATGGTTGGGGACCACCTGGGGGCCAATGGGGAGGGCAGGGTTTATGCGGTGGACTTCATCTGCATGGCTCTGAGCTGAGCCCTGGACACGGTCACGTTCTTCAGGAAGGAGGGTGTTGGCTAGGAGCATATAGATGTCATGATGTGTGAGACTGTATGCCTGAAGGACCCTTTGGAATTCCTTAATGTAAGTAGAGGGGTCAGTGGTGAAGGACTCTAATCTCTTTTCCAGCTGGGTGAGATTGGCTAATGAAAAGGGAACGTGTACCCTAACAATCCCTTCAGCAACAGCAACTTTGCAGAGGGGAGCCATAGTAGAGGAAGGGAGGAGTCCCCAGGAACGAGTTACAGGGGGACTAAAGGAAGGCGCCAGGGCAGGTGAAATGGGAGTCGGCAGGGAACAAGATCATGGCAAGGTGGGGCTAGAAAATGGTGGGACAAAAGGTGGCAGTGGAGGAAATGATGGGGCAAGAGAAGATGGCAGTGGAGCTGCTTGTAGGGTTTGAGGGACAGGAAATGGTGGCGAGGCAGGGCTGGAAGAAACAGGGGAGGAGGAGGTAGGAGGGAGAACAGGCTGACTAGATGAAGTGGAAGATGGCGGCGGAGTTAACTGAGGGGGTTGGGGAGCAGAGAGAGTTACAGGAGGAGGAGACCTGTATGGAGGGGGTTCGTCCGCAGGGTCAAAATTATCAGAAGTAGGGGGTAGTGAAGGCGGTGAGGATGGAGGGGGTTTGGAAGCAAGGAGAACCTGGGAAGGAGAATGGGTGAGACAGAGAGAGGGATTTTGGGCAAGCAGGTGGAAAGCCTCAACATATGGAATCTCTTTCCACTTTCTCAGGTGCTGGCAGTAGTTAAAAAGGTCCTGGAGCATGTTGGGATCAAGTGTGCCCTCAGGGGGCCACTTATTTTGGTTATCTAGGAGACAATAAGGCCAATCTTGTGTGCAAAATTTAGTGAGGAGTTTCGGTTTAATGTCAGGCTTGAGGGATAAAGTGGTGAGGTCGTTTAAGAGACATTGTAAGGGTGAATCATCTCGAAGTGAGGAGGCAGAAGCTCCCATTCCAAAAAAGGGTTTTAGAGGAGAGAAGTCAGAGGAAGATTAAAGATGAGCCCTTCGGCTGGATGAGAAAGATGGGACTCAGAGGGCGTCCCCAATGAGTCGCGCCAATCTCAGGGAGTGGTTCAATAAAGAACCTGGAGAGAGGGGGTGTAGGTCATCACCCAGGCCCTCACTTCCTTGAGGCAACTGTGCCTGGAGCTGGAAGGGACCTAGCACTAGGGTTTTTTGGTGAACAATGGAGTTCCAGGACCTGGAGGGAGGAAGGTTGCAGAGGAGTGAGAGAGAGAGCGAGAGAGAGAGGAATGGGGGCTCAGCCTCTGGAGCCGGGGGAATGTGATTATGGTGAAGGTTTGAATAATCTACAACCCCAACTAAAAGAAAAGGGGCTTACCTAATGGATGAGCTGGTGGTTGATGAAGGATGCCAGCGCTGGAGAAAATGGACGAGGGTGGATCGTCAGTCCCAGGGGGGTCATGGAGTAGTCCGAGGAAGTCCGAGGAAGGAGTCCCCTGGCGCGGGGTGAACTCCTTCCTGGGTTTCGGCACCAATGAAAGGACGGAGGACCCGAGCTGAAAGTTTGCCAGAGAAGTTCCACTTTATTCAAGGACTGCGCATATATTTATAGGGAGCTGCGTTCTGGGTTTGGATAGGGGGTGGATGCGTGGTAGCTGATTGGATGGGGCTGGGCAGGAAGTGAGTCCTGACCTGTGACTGGTTGAGGTTTTGGCACCGGCGGGCTTTTACTGCGGAGAAGAACCTGGAAGGGCGCCATATTGCCAGGGAGTTCCTTCACCCTCCCCCTCTGCTTGAGTGCCCACAGTGTCCTTACAAATACAATACAGTATCATTGACTATTGCCCCCCTAGAGTACTAGAACTTATTCTTCCTATCTAACTGTACAAAGACACTTAAAATTCAACGATAAGAAAACAAAAAATCCCAAATAAAAAACCAGCAAAAGATCTCAATAAACACATCACCGTGGAAGATATACAGCTGGAAAATAAAAATATGAAAAGGTCCTTGACATTATATGCTATTTGAGAACTGCAAATTAGAATAAAGATGTACCATTACATACCTATCGGAATTGATTAAAAACAAACACTGACAACACCAAATGTTGGTGAGGATATGGAGCAATGGAAACTCTGCATTCATTTCTGATGGGAATTCAAAATGGTAGAGCCACTTTGTAAGACAGTTTTGCAGTTTCTTTCGAAACTAAACATCTTCTTACTGTATAACTCAGCAATCAAACTCTTTGGCATTTACCCAGATGAGTAGAAAACCAACAACAAACCACAGTAACAGAAGATACAATTTTTTATTTTTTGTCCTTTTTGTGACCGGTAAGGGGATTGCAACCCCCCTCACCGCACTCAGCCAGTGAGCGCAGCGGCCATCCCTATATAGGATCTGAACCCATGGCGGGAGCACTGCTGCACTCCCAGCGCCGCACTCCCCCAAGTGTGCCACAGGGCCGGCCCAGAAGATACAATTTTTACACATGAAAAAGAAATAGAAGAATAGGCCCAGTCATTTATATTTTGTAGAAGAAAAAGAAAGGAAACAACAGGAGAAATGATTACAATTGCTCATTCACTTTTCTTCTTCTCTAGCCACTAGTTTCACGTTAGAGAACTCACACTGGTTTTGAACATTTTGTCTTCATGTAGACATAAAGAGGAAGATGTCTCTCATGCCACTTGACCTCTGCACACTTGCTTCCTAGATTCTTTTAAGAGGGAAAATAATCCGTATTGAATTGGAAACCCCAAAATGTGATTACTGCAAAGACATTTCCTGACAGCGTTCACTTGTCTTACACTTTCACTATCTGACCCCGCACTCATCCCCATGACACACATGTCATTAGAAACAGCTCCACAGCTGCCTGGCTCATATCCCTGAAAACTTAGAAAAAGAAGAGTCAGGGAGAAGAGTGGGTAGCCAGTCATTTTTATTTTTACTATTTTACCTTCTCTAGATAGACTTTGACTGACAATAGAAATCAAGACATTGCTCTGGCCAGATCATGTGGTCAATTCAAAGATATGAATTATTTACTTAGTTGCATTATAGTGCAAAATATATTCAATATAAGTGATAGCTATCTAGTTTTCCCAACTACTGCACCAATAATTATCACCTGTAAATGTGCTGTGGATTTTGTGAGAGAAGTATACTATTTGCTTATATTACATATAATAAAATATATAAATGTATGTAGATACAGACATTATTTTCTACATTACTTAGCTCTTCTACAGACTAGCTGAGTATTTTCTTAAGTGATCCATGTTATATTAAAGTCTTCCATTACATCTTCCCATTTATCAATGCTGAAATGCATATGCAATGCCCTGATGTTTTCTGTTAGTGCCTTTGTTTTAACTTTGAAATTTACCCAACAATATAAAGCAATCCTTTTAGGTCTATCTATTTTTTTAAAGTATTGCTTTGTTCAAAGAGTATTATTATTATCATGCTACCTTATTTATCTTACAATATGGCAGATATTTTTGATTTTATGTATTTGAGAAATTAAATAATTTTAAGTGGGAATCTTATAAATAAAATGTGTTTGAATTCTGTTTTCTTTTTAAAAATGTAAAAAATTTGTTTGTCTTTTAATAAGATTTTTCAATTAAAATTTATTATTACAACTGATCTAATTCAATTATCAGTATTTTTTACTTCCCATTTATAGGCTTTGTTGCTATTTTGTTATTTTTCTCAGAGTTGGAGAAAACATAAAGTGCATTTTTAAAAGATACTAGTAGTTACATGTATTGTTTTCAAATTTATTCCTTAATAACTATCTTTTTTTCTGATTGTTGCTATCATGTGAGTTCTTTCTGATGAAATAAAAAAGTTTCTATTTTTTCCTCTTTTTTCCACCCCTATTAAAATTTTAGTTTTAAGCTACACATTAGAGTCAAAGACTTCCATCAGATTAAAGCAAAAACAAAACAAAATACAAAAGAGCAGCCTCTCCATAGCTCTCATTTTCCATTCCACAAAGCAAAGTAATTCTTTTAGCTGATTTTCATTTAAAAAATAAATATTTCTCATTATATTTTTAAAGAGTATGCTTAAAACTGTGCAACTTTTTAAGGTTTTTTTTAGATTTGGTCATTTTCCATTGATCATTCATATGGAAGATCATTTATTTTTTCTCTCCTAATCTGACTGAAAGACACAGAGAGAGATTTCATGTAATCCCAACATTGTCATGACTATAAAACACTAATAACAGAAGAACCACATTTTAGAGTGTGAAGTTTTTCACTCTTGTGCTCTTTATTGTCTCTGGTGTTAATAATCATTTTCTAGAATTTGGTTGTTTAGATTTTTAAAGAACTTATTATGAGTTAATTTTCAAATCCTCCCCAAACTGCTGGCATCCTCTATAGATATACTCAAATCTATCAGAAACTCTATCATTTTCTCCCACTTGATAAAATGTCCTCCAGTGCTTTCTAGAAGACTTGCTCGAAATGGGATGAGACTTTCTTCTGATCAGCACACTTATGATTTCTCAGTTTGGTTGAGCATCATTTCCACTAGCCTCCTGCAAGGGAAACAAAATTTTTGAGACCATTTAGTTCAGAAAATAACTTTATTCTGCTCTGATCATTTTGTGATAGTTTGGTTGGGTAGAGTCTCTACCAACATGTAGAAATATGGCCAAATGGTAGCATATACTCTATTTAATACGGCAAACAAAATTTTTCTCCTGAATGAGGATTAAATAGATTCTCTTACCGATTTTTAGGGCCAGCTATTTGTTACAGGCCAGTAGTCCTCAAACTTTACATTTTTAAACAATTAAGTACCCAAAGAGATTTTGTTTATGTGGATTGCAGTTTCTTCTCCTGAATGAGGATTAAATAGATTCTCTTACCCATTTTTAGGGCCAGCTATTTGTTACAGGCCAGTAGTCCTCAAACTTTACATTTTAAACTTTACATTTTTAAACAATTAAGTACCCAAAGAGATTTTGTTTATGTGGATTGCAGTTTTGATATTAACTGTATTTGAAATTAAAACAGGAATTTCCATAATATGAATTTATTCATTAAAAATAGTGATAAACTGATTACATGTTAACAGTAATATGATTTTAATTAAAAAGAAATATAATATCCAAAAAATGGCGAAATTTTTACTTTTTTAATTTTACATTTTTCCAAATCTCTTTAATGTCTGACAAAATAGAACTGGATTCTATTCCCTCTATTGCAATGTGTTGTTTTCACTGATATATATGAGAAAAATCTGACTTCGCACAGATATGTATTTGGAAAAAGAGAACAGTATTTTATTGGCTTTTTCTCAAATTTTGATATTGTTCCTTGAGACTATACCACTTAACTAGTGGTAGTTTTCTAATGTTAAAGGAGCATTGTAGAATCTGAATCAATAACAATAGATTTTTCATACTCAATTACATTAAAATCCTTCGGTCTAATTTGCATTTAGAATGGATTCTTTAACTCATATATGATTTGGTAATGTCATGTGTTAGCAATGTGGAAAATACTGGTTTACCGAATTATACTTCCTTCAAAATTCTGACACATTTCAAAATACAGTGTAAAAATATCACCTTCATTTAAATCACCACCAATCTCATCACAAAAATCTTTATAAATTTTGGGAAGTTGCCAAGTTCATGGTGGCCAATTCAAATTTTGAATAGTTATCTGATTTTTTTTTCTTGAAAGCTAGGGTTTTGCCATTAGCAAAACAAACAAACAAACAAAAAAATATTACTGTCAGTTGTTTTCCTAGAAGTGACAGGCTCACTTTTTTCATTTTCATGAAAATCATCCTAAATGTCTCTGAACAACCTTAGTTTGTCTTCCATTTGTTCCTTCAATTAAAAATGTCATTTCATACAAAAAGCAGCTAGTTTTGTTCACAGCTAATTTGCATGTGGTTTTCTTAAACACTGGGTAGAGGTGTTTTATCTGTAGTCCCATTTTATAATATATATTCAACTATATATTAAATATATTTAAAAACATGCACTCAGGGATAATTTTATAAAATAACTTTCACTGTTTATCAGGATTGAATATATTCTTAAGCAAAACTGGCATCATTTTTCCTCTGTCTCTCTCTCTCTCTTTTTTTAAATTTCTAGTAGATGGCAGTGAAGAAAACAATGACTATCTGTATAATCTGTTGCTGCAGTCTTGATTTGCTGTAAGGTGTACAAATCACACATCCTTGCTCTGGCAACATCAGAGAAAATGTCAACACAGTGAAACAGTGAAAATGGAAATGCTGTCCTAGTACTGACATGGAAATGATTTGACCCTGTGAACTCTGAAAGGGTGGCTCTCAAGCATTTGCAGGTAACATTTTGAGTATTGCTGATACTGAGCTCAAATTTTGTAATTAGAGCATTAAATGGAGATATACAAATCATTTTATGACTATGATTTTTTCTGTAGAAGTATATTTTTTTATGAGTTGAAACCTGAACAATGTTTTACTAATTTATTTCTATCTGTCTTATGAGTAATGTTCATTTATCCCAGATAGCTTTAGTCCAGATTTTCCAGTTTGTGAGCTTTTATATTTTTGGGTGTTTTCTTGGATATTTTAATAAAAATTTAAGAACAGCAGAACTGAAATTTTTAACCACATGTCATTTTGTGCCAGACGTATTTAAGTTTTGAGGAACGGCACTGGTCTTCACTTTAGCAAACGTATGCTATGATATGCAAACCAATGTCAACTACTTGGAGTGGAGTCTCAAATACATTCAGGACACTGGAACACATTTTGACCTACAAATCTCTCCGTAGAGCTTTTTTCTTCATGTTTCAGGTATTGAACAGAAACGTGACTCTGTGTGCAGAAGAAATATAGGCTCTACTATACTATACAGACTGTATACTATTTGTATACTATACAACTGATAGAAGAGTGGCCACAGGGACCAAGAAAAAGGCAACAAAATCAGGTAGAGGGACAGTTTGAAGTCTGCATCAGTTGAGATACTTGCAGCTTAATATATTTTTAGTCTATTGTGTGACCTTTTTTTCCTCATGCGTGAAATAATCCAAAGTTAATACATTCTAATGTGTAAACTGTTATAAGCAGAAATGGGTTTTAAAAGACTAATGATACTTAAACTAATTATTTAGAAGTGTGAATTTCCGCATTTATCCAAGATCATCAAGCCTCCAGGAATGACTGATTGGGCTACTCTATGTGCAATGCCATTTAAATGCAATAACTTGAAAATAGTCAGTGAAATATGGCCTTTTTCCTTTGCAATCTATAATTAAAATGTCAATGTTATCTCAGCAATCTATGCAAATTTGCATTTGGAATGAGCAAATTAAGTTTTCATTGTAGCCCAGAGTATTTATTGTTCCCTTTTATGTTTGGGCATTTTAAAGGAAAGGAGAAAAAAGTGTTAAACCAAAGAAGCATTTGACAAATGACCCCTGCAATTGGTAATATTGTAGCAAGTGTAGCTCTGTCAGGCGACCTGTAGGCAGTTATGCAAAACCATCACAATATTAAAAGCAAGGCAGCTTATTTAGACGTGCAAAAGACAATACAATATGAACGAATATACTTTTTAAGTGTTCATAATTTACATACTGCGAAGGCACCATGTGAGAAATAGTGTTTGTATGCACTGTGGACAACTAGTAAGAAGATAAAAATCGGCAAAGGTTTTCAAAGTAACTCTATCTTCCCATTTAAGAGTACTTCGCTAGTCACAGCAGCTGGGAAGACTCATTAAGTTACTGGAAATGAGCCTAGCTTTGCCTTTATTCTAAGTGCTGTGATAAAGCCTCCTGGACTGCATGAGANCCAACATGTAGAAATATGGCCAAATGGTAGCATATACTCTATTTAATACGGCAAACAAAATTTTTCTCCTGAATGAGGATTAAATAGATTCTCTTACCGATTTTTAGGGCCAGCTATTTGTTACAGGCCAGTAGTCCTCAAACTTTACATTTTTAAACAATTAAGTACCCAAAGAGATTTTGTTTATGTGGATTGCAGTTTTGATATTAACTGTATTTGAAATTAAAACAGGAATTTCCATAATATGAATTTATTCATTAAAAATAGTGATAAACTGATTACATGTTAACAGTAATATGATTTTAATTAAAAAGAAATATAATATCCAAAAAATGGCGAAATTTTTACTTTTTTAATTTTACATTTTTCCAAATCTCTTTAATGTCTGACAAAATAGAACTGGATTCTATTCCCTCTATTGCAATGTGTTGTTTTCACTGATATATATGAGAAAAATCTGACTTCGCACAGATATGTATTTGGAAAAAGAGAACAGTATTTTATTGGCTTTTTCTCAAATTTTGATATTGTTCCTTGAGACTATACCACTTAACTAGTGGTAGTTTTCTAATGTTAAAGGAGCATTGTAGAATCTGAATCAATAACAATAGATTTTTCATACTCAATTACATTAAAATCCTTCGGTCTAATTTGCATTTAGAATGGATTCTTTAACTCATATATGATTTGGTAATGTCATGTGTTAGCAATGTGGAAAATACTGGTTTACCGAATTATACTTCCTTCAAAATTCTGACACATTTCAAAATACAGTGTAAAAATATCACCTTCATTTAAATCACCACCAATCTCATCACAAAAATCTTTATAAATTTTGGGAAGTTGCCAAGTTCATGGTGGCCAATTCAAATTTTGAATAGTTATCTGATTTTTTTTTCTTGAAAGCTAGGGTTTTGCCATTAGCAAAACAAACAAACAAACAAAAAAATATTACTGTCAGTTGTTTTCCTAGAAGTGACAGGCTCACTTTTTTCATTTTCATGAAAATCATCCTAAATGTCTCTGAACAACCTTAGTTTGTCTTCCATTTGTTCCTTCAATTAAAAATGTCATTTCATACAAAAAGCAGCTAGTTTTGTTCACAGCTAATTTGCATGTGGTTTTCTTAAACACTGGGTAGAGGTGTTTTATCTGTAGTCCCATTTTATAATATATATTCAACTATATATTAAATATATTTAAAAACATGCACTCAGGGATAATTTTATAAAATAACTTTCACTGTTTATCAGGATTGAATATATTCTTAAGCAAAACTGGCATCATTTTTCCTCTGTCTCTCTCTCTCTCTTTTTTTAAATTTCTAGTAGATGGCAGTGAAGAAAACAATGACTATCTGTATAATCTGTTGCTGCAGTCTTGATTTGCTGTAAGGTGTACAAATCACACATCCTTGCTCTGGCAACATCAGAGAAAATGTCAACACAGTGAAACAGTGAAAATGGAAATGCTGTCCTAGTACTGACATGGAAATGATTTGACCCTGTGAACTCTGAAAGGGTGGCTCTCAAGCATTTGCAGGTAACATTTTGAGTATTGCTGATACTGAGCTCAAATTTTGTAATTAGAGCATTAAATGGAGATATACAAATCATTTTATGACTATGATTTTTTCTGTAGAAGTATATTTTTTTATGAGTTGAAACCTGAACAATGTTTTACTAATTTATTTCTATCTGTCTTATGAGTAATGTTCATTTATCCCAGATAGCTTTAGTCCAGATTTTCCAGTTTGTGAGCTTTTATATTTTTGGGTGTTTTCTTGGATATTTTAATAAAAATTTAAGAACAGCAGAACTGAAATTTTTAACCACATGTCATTTTGTGCCAGACGTATTTAAGTTTTGAGGAACGGCACTGGTCTTCACTTTAGCAAACGTATGCTATGATATGCAAACCAATGTCAACTACTTGGAGTGGAGTCTCAAATACATTCAGGACACTGGAACACATTTTGACCTACAAATCTCTCCGTAGAGCTTTTTTCTTCATGTTTCAGGTATTGAACAGAAACGTGACTCTGTGTGCAGAAGAAATATAGGCTCTACTATACTATACAGACTGTATACTATTTGTATACTATACAACTGATAGAAGAGTGGCCACAGGGACCAAGAAAAAGGCAACAAAATCAGGTAGAGGGACAGTTTGAAGTCTGCATCAGTTGAGATACTTGCAGCTTAATATATTTTTAGTCTATTGTGTGACCTTTTTTTCCTCATGCGTGAAATAATCCAAAGTTAATACATTCTAATGTGTAAACTGTTATAAGCAGAAATGGGTTTTAAAAGACTAATGATACTTAAACTAATTATTTAGAAGTGTGAATTTCCGCATTTATCCAAGATCATCAAGCCTCCAGGAATGACTGATTGGGCTACTCTATGTGCAATGCCATTTAAATGCAATAACTTGAAAATAGTCAGTGAAATATGGCCTTTTTCCTTTGCAATCTATAATTAAAATGTCAATGTTATCTCAGCAATCTATGCAAATTTGCATTTGGAATGAGCAAATTAAGTTTTCATTGTAGCCCAGAGTATTTATTGTTCCCTTTTATGTTTGGGCATTTTAAAGGAAAGGAGAAAAAAGTGTTAAACCAAAGAAGCATTTGACAAATGACCCCTGCAATTGGTAATATTGTAGCAAGTGTAGCTCTGTCAGGCGACCTGTAGGCAGTTATGCAAAACCATCACAATATTAAAAGCAAGGCAGCTTATTTAGACGTGCAAAAGACAATACAATATGAACGAATATACTTTTTAAGTGTTCATAATTTACATACTGCGAAGGCACCATGTGAGAAATAGTGTTTGTATGCACTGTGGACAACTAGTAAGAAGATAAAAATCGGCAAAGGTTTTCAAAGTAACTCTATCTTCCCATTTAAGAGTACTTCGCTAGTCACAGCAGCTGGGAAGACTCATTAAGTTACTGGAAATGAGCCTAGCTTTGCCTTTATTCTAAGTGCTGTGATAAAGCCTCCTGGACTGCATGAGAACTGTTAAAGAAAGGGTTTTGTGGCACTCAAGTTTTTTATAGAGTTGCATATTTTTGTAAAAACAAATGCAGTTGTAAAACACAAGATGTTTTTCATTCCCAAAATGGGTGGGGGAGGAGAGCCTTGGAAAGAAAGGCTATATATTTGGTACCATTTGCATATTGTGGGAAGATTCTTCTCATGTTTATGGTCTCCCTTCTACTGCAGCGCTGGTTTCCAAGCAGTGTTGCTGCCAAGTATCTCTTGTCCAATAGTAGGACTGAGTGGAGATGAAAGATTGCAGATAGAGTGAGAGCAGGACGTCGAAACAAAGGTAAACCGTTTTTCTCTATATTGCAACAGTAGATGATGCATGGTGAGGATGTGGATTTGGGAAAGAAAACATTGCTATGTTCAAAGTGTTTCAAGTTATTACTCTCATTCTACAAATGAAGAGATTAAACTGAAAAATATAATAAAATGTCTATATACACTTAGTTAAAGAGGCATGGAGATGGATTCAAATCCAAGCCACCTGATTCTGAAGCTCATGTGTTTGGCACAGTTCCTCGTGCACCTGTTTCTCTACCTCCACACGTGTCTCCAACTCTCCCCAACTCCCTGCTCCCTACTGTCTTCCTTCCAAAAACCGGAAAATTTTAATTGAGTTATTAATGTTAATAACTATAATCTTCCAGTTCTAAGTAAATTATCTTATGATTCTGTATGAGAATCTTACAGAATCTCTAATTTATTAAAATTATTAATAAAAACCTGGGAGTTTCATGGTGGTTACTCAAATATGTTTTTTCTAAAATATTATATTAAAGTTGCCATTTTAGAAATCTATGTAAATGCTCTAAGATTCAGATATTATTAGGAGGACTTATTGTAAATTCATTCAAGAATTATTTATTTTGTGCCTGTTGATAAATGTCTCCCGATCCCCTCTCCCTGCTTCGCTTCCCCTCCTCAGCCTGGTAACCTCTATTCTACTCTCTACTTGTATGAAATCAACTTTAGACAGGAAGAATACACTTTAGGGTTCCATTGCACAACAGAGTGATTACAGCTAATAACAATGTTGTGTATATTTCAAGATAGCCTGAAGAGAAGCTTTTGAATGTAGCACCATACAGAAATGATAAATACTTGAGTGATGGATATGGTAATTACCTTGATTTGATCATTACACAACGTGCACATGCATTGAACCATCACACTGTACCCATAAATATATACAATTATCATGTGTCAATTATAAACTAACAGAAGAATTATTTACTAGATTCTCACAATGTGGGAAGCCATATGAACATGCAAAAGTGAATGTAGCAGCGGTTCAAAACCTCTGCGACGTCTCCATAGCCCAAGACTGGTGTAGTAAGAGCTACAGTTACAGAAGATGCAAATCTTTGTGGTGGTTGTTTTACAAGTACAGACGGGGACTTCTGGTTCTAGCCAGGTGTGGAGTCACCCTATTTCCCCTGGGTCCTCTGCCTTACAAATACAAATTCCCCAACAATGCACAGCAAACACAGGAAGACTGAAGGTGGCGAGGAGAAGGTGGCTGCCTGGGGCCCCAGGACTTGGGAAGCAACACGAAAGTGTGTTCACTGGCTTTCTTTCTTCCTCCCACATGTACCAGACACAGCACCTCAGAAGCCTCCACACTGCAACCACCAATAGGCACAGACAGGAAAGATTTATGGACAGTCTGTTGTCTCTAATCAAAGAACTGGAAAAAGGGTGGTTGGTCTAACAGAACAGACAGCGTTTTGTCAGCGTCCACTCTATCCCACGTAAGCACTGCTGGAAAATGCCCTCTCTCACCGTGGTTTCGGTCGGGCTGCGTGGAGAGCTGAGCGTCCGTCCGGGCCCCTGCCCCACGGGAGCAGCAGCAATCCTGAGCGGTGCCTCGGGTGGCATCGGCAGGAATGGCAGGCTGCCATTCTCCACCCTCACTCAGTGCAG
>NW_007734594.1:74516-76570 GCF_000696425.1 Galeopterus variegatus | reverse complement strand
GTGCCTCGGGTGGCATCGGCAGGAATGGCAGGCTGCCATTCTCCACCCTCACTCAGTGCAGATGAGCAGTGCTCCAACTCCTCTGGCAGAGTAGCATCGGAGGGGCTGCGCAGAGAGCTCATGCCCAGCCCCGTCCGGGAAGCAGGCAATGTTTTGATTCACCTGCTGACCTAGTGTCAATGGGCTGAGTAGGGAGCTGATATTCCACCCATGCCTGGCAGAAGCAATTGGTGCTCGGATCCCCCAGCCAGGCTAGTGTCCTCAGAGCACAGTGGCAACCTGAGCTTCCACCTCCACCTGGAAAAAGCAAGATTAACAAAAAAGCAGTGCAAGGCGAGGCCAGCATCCACCTGATCGCCCCAGCGCCTCCAGTGCCATGGGGCTCAGTGTGAGCTGAACCTCCACACCCAGCCGGCAGCAATAAGACCGATAGGACAGTGCGAGGCACAGTTAAGCTCATTCCCCACGATCCCCTGATGTTATCAGGGCTCAGTGAAAAGTTGGCCAACCCACCCTGCGGTGAGCTTATAAGACAGAAAAAAGGTCACAGGATTCGGGGCTGGCAGGGAACTCACTTCCACCTCTCCTTTCCTCAGATCTTTGGGGAGCTGAGCTTTTGCAGGATCTGCGGCAACAGGAAGCATGAGTCAGCCTTCCAGGTACGCCCTCCTCGGTGTTAAAGGGGCCAAGGGGAGAGATGAACAACCACCCTCTCATTTGCAATGGGGTGATGTGAGACAGGCAGTGTACACTTTTGTCTGGGTAGTTCTGGTAGGGCCGGGAGAAAGCTGGACATACACAATCATCTGGACTTTACACCTTAACAGGGCGATTGCCTGCTAAAAATAGAAATTAAATAGGATCCAGACATTTATAATATCCAAAATGTCCAGGATACAATTTTAAAAATCTCTTGCTATACCAAGAAGCAGACAAAACACAATATTAATTAGAAAAAAAAAAAGAAGGATATCAACACAGAGATGAAGTAGATTTTGAAATCTTCTGACAAGAATTTCTAAGAAGCCATCATAAAAGTATTTTAACATGAAGTTATGAATTCTCCTGAAGCAAATGAAAACATCGTAAGGGTTAAACAGAAAGTATTTAAAAAATGCAGAGACACACTGTATAATGTATAAGTAGTAATAGATTATAAAATTATCTTTTTTTATTCAAAATTTTATCCATTATTAGCATATTCATTCTTACAAATTGTGATATTTCTTTATACCCTTTACCCAACCTATCACTTCCCACCACCCCCCCACCCCCATCTTTAGCATCCTTAGGTTTGTTCTCTCCTTCTGAAAGTTCAACTTATTGTTGTGGTCTTTTCTCTTTCTTTCCTTCTTTCCTTCCTTCTTTTCTTTTTCTTTCTTCTTTCTTTCCTTCCTTCCTTCCCTCCTTTCCCCCCACACCTTCCTTCCTAGCAGCCAGTTATGAGTGAGAGCATGTGGTATTTCTGCTTCTGTCTCTGGCTTATTTCACTCAACATAATTTTCTCCAGACTCATCCATGTTTCTGCAAATGGCAGAATTTCATTCTTTTTTATGGCTGAGTCATATTCCATTGTGTACATATACCACATTTTTTTTTTATTCCAGTTGTCTGTTGATGAACACTTAGGTTGGTTCCATATTTTGGCTATCGTAAATAGAGCTGCAATGAACATGAGAGTGCAGGCATCCCTTCCACATGATGACTTCCATTCCATTTCCAATTCCACCCAACAGTGGGATTGCTGGATCATATGGTAGCTCTATTTGTAGTTGTTTGAGAAACCTCTATACTGTTTTCCATAATGGCTGTGCTAGTTTACAGTCCCACTAACAGTGTAGAAGAGTTCCCCTTTCCCTGCAACCTCACCAGCATTTGTTATTCTTGGTCTTATTAATAATGGCCAGTTTAACTAGGGTAAGCTGATATCTCAGTGTGCTCAATGTGGTTTTGATTTGCATTTCTCTGATGACTAGTGATGCTGACTGGGCACTTTTTCACGTACCTGTTGGCCATTTGTATGTCTTCCTTTGAAAAATGTCTATTCATCTCCT
>NW_007734594.1:73023-74221 GCF_000696425.1 Galeopterus variegatus | reverse complement strand
TCTTTCTGCTCTGTTGACTGTTTCCTTTGCTGTGCAAAAGCTTATTATTTTGATATAATTCCATTTTTTTCTTTTGTTGCTTGTGCTTTTGGGGTCTTGTTCATAAAATCTTTGTACCGTCCTATTACCTAGAATGTTTCCCCTATATTTTCCTTTAGTAATTTTATGGTTTCAAGTTTTATATTTAAGTCTTTAATCTATTTTGAGTTGAATTTGGTACATGGTGAATGGTAAAGGTCCCGTTTCATTTATCTGCATATGGATTTTCAATTTTCCCACATATGGATTTTCAATTTTCCCAGCACCACTTATTGAAGAGGCAGTCTTTTCCCCAATGTGTGTTCTTGCTGCCTTTCTCAAAAATCAATTGGCTGTAAATATGTGAGTTGATTCCTGGGCTTTTTATTCTGTTCCATTGATCTAAGTGTCCGTTTTTATGCAGTACCACACTGTTTTGGTTATGATAGCTTTGTAATATAATTTGAAGTTGGGTAGTGTTATGCCTCCAGCTTTATTATTTTTGCTCAGGATTGCTTTGGCTGTTCAGGGTCTTTCATTGTTCCATATGAATATTTGGATTGCTTTTTCTATTTCTGTGAAGAATGTCTTTGGTATTTGGATGAAGATTGCATTGACTCTGTAGATTGCTTTGGGTAGAATGGACATTTTCATAATATTAATCCTTCCCATCCAAGAGCATGGTATGTCTAATTTCTTTCAGTAATGTTTTGTAGTTCTCACTGTAGTGATCTTTCATCTCCTTTGCTAAATTGATGCCTAGGTATTTTCTTTTATTTTTTTTGGCAACTATGGTAAGTGGGCTTGCTTTCTTGATTTTATTTTCTGCTAGTTTGTTATTGGAGTATAAAAATTCTATTGATTTTGGGGTGTTGATTTTGTGTCCTGCAAAATTACTGAAATTGTTAATCATCTGTAAGAGTTTTTTGGTAGAATCTGAAGGTTTTCCTATTTATAAGATCATATCATTAGCAAACAAGGACAGCTTGACCTTATTTTCTCCAGTCTTGATGCTCTTTATTTCTTTCTCTTGCCTGATTGCTCTAGCTACTTCTGATAATATGTTAAACAGGAGTGGTGAGAGAGGGTATCCTTTTCTTGTTCCTGTTCCTTATTCAGGATGATACTGGAGATTGGCTTGTCATAAATGGCTTTATTGTATAGAGATAATTTCCTTCTA
>NW_007734594.1:69558-71894 GCF_000696425.1 Galeopterus variegatus | reverse complement strand
GATGATACTGGAGATTGGCTTGTCATAAATGGCTTTATTGTATAGAGATAATTTCCTTCTATACCTAATTTGCTGAGAGTCTTATTCATGAAGGGATGTTGAATTTTGTCAAATGCCTTTTCCAAATAAATGGAGATAGTCATATGGTTTTTGTCCTTTGTTTTGTTGATGTAGTGTATCACATTTATTGACTTGCATATGTTGAACCAACTGTGGATCCCTGGGATGAATCCCATTTGATCATGGTTTATAATTTTTTTGATGTGTTGCTGTAATATGATTGCTAGTACTTTGTTGAGAATTTTTTGTATTTATGTCCATCAAGGATATTGGCCTGTAGTTTTATTCATTTTTTGTTGTTTCTTTGTCTGGTTTTGGTATCACGGTGATGCTGGCCTCATAGAATGAGTTTGTGAGAATGGCTTCTGTTTCAATTTTTTGGAAAAGTTTGAAGAGAAGTGGTATTAATTCTTCTTTAAGGATTTGATAGAATTCAGCTGTAAAGCCATCCAGTCCTGGACTTTTCTTTGTTGGAAAATTTCTGATTACCGTTTCAATCTCATTGCTTGTTATTAGTCTTTTAAGGTTCTCTATTTCTTCTTGGTTCAGTCTTGGCAGTTTCTATGTGTACAGAAATTTATCCATTTCCTCAAGGTTTTCATATTTATAGGTGAACTATTGTTTATAATAATTTCTTTTCTTTTTTTTTTTTTTGTCCTTTTTGAGACTGGCCGCACCACGCTCAGCCAGCGAGTGCACCAGTCACCCCTATATAGAATTCGAACCTGCGGCAGGAGCGCTGCTGTGCTCCCAGTGCCGCACTCTCCCGAGTGCGCCAAGGGCTCGGCCCTGTTTATAATAATTTCTAATGATTCTTCCTATTTCTGTGGTATTGGTTGTAATGTCTCCCTTTTCTTTTCTGATTTTTGTTATTTGGATCTTCTCTCTCTCTCTCTCTCTCTCTCTCTCTCTCTCTCTCTCTTTTTGGTTAACCTAGCTAATGGCTTATCTATATTATTTATCTTCTCAAAAAGCCAACTTTTTGTTTCATTGATCTTTTGTATTGTTTTCTGGGTCTCTATTTCATTTAGTTCTGCCCTGATCTTTATTATTTCTTTCCATCTACTACTTTTGGGATTGGATTGTTGTTGTTTTTCTAGTTCTTTGAGGTGTAGTGTTAGGTCATTTATTTGAAAACTTTCCATTCTTTCAATATAAGTGTTTATTGTAATAAACTTCCCTCTCAGTACTGCTTTTGCAGTATCCCATAGGTTTTGGTGTGATGTATCTTTATTTTCATTATTTTCAAGGAATTTTTTTTATTTCCTTTTTAATTTCTTCTTGGACCCATAGGTCATTCAGGAGTCTGTTGTTCAGTTTCCATGCACTTGAATAGTTTCCAGAGTTTTGCTTGTTATTGATTTCCAGTTTTAATCCATCGTGGTCCAAAAAGATACTTGGGATGATTTCAACTTTTTAAAATTTGCTAAGACTTGATTTGTGACCTAGTATGTGGTCTATACTGGAGAATGGTCCATGTGCTGATGAAAAGAATGTATATTCTCTAGTTGTTGGATGAAATGTTCTGTAGATGTCTACCAGATCTAATTGGTCTAATGTGTAATTTTTTTTTTTGTCCTTTTTTTGTGACCGGCTGCAACGCGCTCAGCCAGTGAGCACATCGCACTGGCCATCCCTATATAGAATCCAAACCCGCGGCGGGAGCGCTGCTGTGCTCCCAGCGCTGCACTCTCCCGAGTGCACCACGGGCTCAGCCCTCTAATGTGTAATTTAAATCCTGTATTTCTTTGTTGATCTGTTTCCTTGAAAGATCTGTCTAATGGTGAGAAAGGGGTGTTCAGGTACCCACTATTATTGTATTTGGGTCTATCTCTTTTTTTAGTTCTAAGAGTGTTTGCTTTACATATCTAGATGCTCCACTGTAGGGTGCATACATATTTATGATTGTTATGTCCTATTACTGGATAGATCCATTTATCATTATATCTTGCCCTTCTTTATCTCTTTTTATCATTTTTGGTTTGAAGTCTACTTTATCTGATATAAGAATAGCTACTTCTGCTCATTTTGGGTTTCTGTTTGCATGGTATATCTTTTGCCGCCCCCTCACTTTTAGTCTGTTTTTGTCTTTATAGGTGAGGTTGGTCTCTTGAAGATAGCATATAGTTGGGTCTAACTTTTTAATCCAATTAGTCAATCTGATTAGATGGGGAGTTTAATCGATTTATATTTAGGGTTATTATTGATAAGTATTGCTTTACTCCTGTCATTATATTACTTTTTGTTTAGATGTTTTAAACACTATTTGTCCCTTT
>NW_007734594.1:66744-69111 GCF_000696425.1 Galeopterus variegatus | reverse complement strand
CCATTTATCATTATATCTTGCCCTTCTTTATCTCTTTTTATCATTTTTGGTTTGAAGTCTATTTTATCTGATATAAGAATAGCTACTTCTGCTCATTTTGGGTTTCTGTTTGCATGGTATATCTTTTGCCGCCCCTTCACTTTTAGTCTGTTTTTGTCTTTATAGGTGAGGTTGGTCTCTTGAAGATAGCATATAGTTGGGTCTAACTTTTTAATCCAATTAGTCAATCTGATTAAATGGGGAGTTTAATCGATTTATATTTAGGGTTATTATTGATAAGTATGGCTTTACTCCTGTCATTATATTACTTTTTGTTTAGATGTTTTAAACACTATTTGTCCCTTTCTTCCCCTTATTATTTTCCATCTTCAATGTTAGTCAGATTCTTGAGGTGATATGATTTAGCTTCTCTCTCTTTCAAATTTTGTATTTTGGTTTTAATGTCAGGTTTTGCACGTTCTTGTCAATGCATGCTATTGACTATTGTTTTTCATATTCCAGATGCCAGACTCCTTTGAGTATTTCTTGCAAGGCTGGTCATGCGGTAGTGAACTCCCAGAATTTTTATTTGTCAGGGAAATACACTATTTCTCCTTCATTTCTGAAGGATAACCATGCTGGATTTAGCATTCTTGGCTGGCAATATTTTCTTTTAGCCTTTTGAGTATTTCATCCCATTTACTTCTGGCCTGTAAAGTTTCAGCTGAGAAGTCTGCTATTAGTCTGACAGGAGCCCCCTTATAGTGACTTGGCACTTTTCTCTTGCTGCTTTTAGAATTTTCTCTTTGTCTTTTAGTTTTGCCAGTTTGGCTATCACATGTAGTGGCGAGGATCTTTTCAGATTGAATCTGTTTGGGGATCTTTAGGCTTCCTGGATCTGAAGGTCTGCATCCCTCCCTATACCTGGGAACTTTTCTGTTATTACTTCCTTGAATAAGTTTTCAATGCCTTTTCCTTTTTCCTCCCTTTCTGGAATACCCATGATTTGGATGTTTGTGTGCTTGAGGTTGTCTGCTAGCTCTTACATTTTCTTCATTTTTTTAAATTCTTTTTTCCTTTTTCTTGTCTGCCTGGGTTGTTTCAAAAGACTGTCTTCAAGTTCTGAGATTCTCTCTTCTGCTTGCTCTAGCCTGCTGCTCAAGCTTTCTGTTTGTTTTTTATTTCATTGAGAGAACCCTTCATTTTCAGGAGTTCTGCTACATTCTTTTTTAAGTTATTAATCTCTTTGTAAATTTCCTCCTTCATATCTTGGATATTTTTTCTTGTTTCATTGTGTTCTGTAGTTGATTCTTCTCTTATTTCTTGTAGTTTTATTAAGATCAGTGCTCAGAATTCCTTTTCTGACATCTCCAGGGTTTCTTACTCTATGGGGTTTGGTACTTGAGAATTACCATATTCCTTTGGTGGTGTCATATCTTCTTGTTTATTTGAAGTTCTAGCATTTTAATGCTGATGTTTGGTCATCTGGTAGAACACTTAATTCTTCTATCACTATGGAGTGGGTTATGAGGGGAAAGATTTACTCCTCTGTTTGTAGGTTCTGCTGGTGACTCTTTTATCAATGCAGTTGAGTGCACATGGGCTGCTTTGGCTCCTGTTTGGTCAGTGAGCAGGTTCTATGTGCACTCACCTGGACAGCCTGTGCGGTGGTTTGGTTGGGCCTGTCAGCTCCTCCAGTGCTTGCTCAGGTGTGGGCGGGCCCTGTGGCTGTGTCAGTCTCCCAGGCAGAGTACCCAGCTTTTAAATGGATGAAGGAGTGAAAATTTTCAGGAAAAGCACAGAATACTTTTAAAGAAGAACCAATTAAACAAGGAACTGACTTATTAACAGAAAGAATGGAAGCCAGAAGGCAGTGAAATAATATTTTAAAGTGCTGAAAGAAAATAACTGTCCACCTAGAATTCTGTGCCAGGTGAAAATATCCCTTAAGAATGAAAGTTAAAAAAAAAAAGACTTTTTAAAAAGCAAAAGCTGATAGAATTTGTCACCTGCAAAATTGGCTCTACAAGAAAAATTAAAAGGTAATTTTGAGGGAAGGGAAATAATTGCAAATGGAATCTTGGATATTGGGATGGTTAAGGGAAAGCCTTCTGCTGTGGAGGATATTGACTACGAAGTTATGAATGAGACAGAAATAAAACACATGCACATTGCAGGACCAAAGCCCTTAGTGTAGAAGGCCAAAACCTGTAGTTTACAGGACCAAAGTCCTTAGTCTAGGCCAAAGCCTGTAGCTTAGAAGGACAGATCCTGTATTTTAGAGGACCAAAGTCCTGTACTTTAGGAGGCCAAAGCCTCCAGTTTAGGGGGCCAGAGCTCAACCCTGTAGGAAAACACGTAGAAATGCTAAGATTAAGAAAGACCAGA
>NW_007734594.1:65181-65991 GCF_000696425.1 Galeopterus variegatus | reverse complement strand
CCTGTATTTTAGAGGACCAAAGTCCTGTACTTTAGGAGGCCAAAGCCTCCAGTTTAGGGGGCCAGAGCTCAACCCTGTAGGAAAACACGTAGAAATGCTAAGATTAAGAAAGACCAGAAAGCTTTCACAGGACTAAAACCTTTGATGTAGATAAGAGAATTGAAATGCAGTGAAAAGTGATTGCTCCAGAGGCAGTTGCCCTTGGTGCAGCTAAACCTAAATGATGGAAAAGTATGTAAGCTAAGATCTTGAAGGATATTCTGCTATTTAGTGCTTGGGGGACATTACACATCTCACCCTAAACTGTTTCTTTGAGTTTCCTGGGGAGTTAGGCACTTTGGAGATTATCTCATTGTTTGTTTTTGTATGTCACATAGTTTAGTTTTATGACTCCTTTTTTTTGTTGTTGTTGTCCTTTTTGAGACTGGCCACACCGCACTCAGCCAGTGTGCACTGTGAGCGCATCGGTAATCCCTATATAGGTTCCTAACCTGCGGCGGGAGCGCCACCACACTCCCAGAGCCGCACTCTCCTGAGTGCGTGACGGGCTCGGCCCTATGACTCCTTTTGACGGTAAATTGCTTGAACTATTTTAAGTTACACCTGCTTTAATGAAGATTGTCATGTAACCAGTTTGTTTATGTTTTCACTATGATTGATTAACCACCTGTTTTTCTTCTGTAACTTCTTGTCTTTACAATAAAAACTGAAGCCAAAAATGACTCAGGGCTGTGCCTGAGCTCTCCTCTCTTGAAGGAGTTTTCCCTTGGTGCAGTCCCTTCGGGCTTCTCATTGCTCCAAATACGTGGG
>NW_007734594.1:62945-64896 GCF_000696425.1 Galeopterus variegatus | reverse complement strand
CTTGAAGGAGTTTTCCCTTGGTGCAGTCCCTTCGGGCTTCTCATTGCTCCAAATACGTGGGGTCTGAGTCACCTTTTGTGTCTCTGTCACTCTGCAACTGGTGACATCCCACCATGTGACTTCCTTTTGAAGACATGAAAGAACTCACACTGGAGAGAAACCCTCAGTACAGACTATGGAAAGCTTTCATTATCACACAACCTTTTGTGTGAATGCATACTGGAAAGAATTTATATAAATGTTAAGCATATGTGAAAGTTTTTAGTGGTGCCAGTTCACTTCAAAACCATAAATAAACACAGGGGAGAAACATCTGGAATATAAGCAATGTGAAAAATACTAGAAAGTCTTTAGTTTTAACAAATAGTTTTGAAGTCATGTGACATCCCTTAACATAGAGAAATCCTATAAATATGAGTAATGTGAAGGACCTGATGCAAAGTAATATGTGTAGAATGCCCCAGAAAATATACAACCTGAAGGCAGTGTTCTGAACGTTATGAACATATTGTCTTTATCAGCAGCTCCTTCTCAAGGTAGATGTCTGGACTATGGATCTCTAATGCTTACTTATTAAAATAAATGCTGAGCTGACAGTTCTGTAATTACTGTTTGGACATGAGATTCTGGAACTTGAGACTTCTCATTACTTTGGACCATGGGTATTTGTGGGGTGTCTGTTTAACATCATCTGAAGATTTTTAACTACCTTTTCTATTTGGTATTATTGATGCTGTAGATTTTGAGTGATACAATATGTCACATGTCACATAAATAGCCTGGAGAAAGGGAACTTTTTAAGATGTTGTCAACTTTTTCTGAGAAATAACATATTTCTCAACCACCTATGTGTATTGAGGATCTATAAATAAACAAAATGGAGAAAATTGATATTTTTCATACATTTAGGTCTTTGTAATGATCATTGCATAGATTCTATGTACTTGATAATTTATATAATGTTTGAAGGGGAAAAAAGTTTAAATTATTAAGACTGTCTAAGGAATGTCCCAAATAATTTGTAATGGCTTTAGCTAAAAACAACATTAAATTATTTTAGTAGAAAAGAGTTTTTGGGTCAGCCTGGTGGTGCACTCAGTAGAGCGCAGCACTTGGGAGTGTGGCGGTGCTCCCGCCAATGGTTTGGATCCCATATAGAGACCGGTCCGCTCACTGGTTGAGCGCGGTGCGGGCGCAACACCGAGGGTTGCTATCCCGTTACCGGTCATGGTGCAGGTGCGACACCGAGGGTTGCGATCCCGTTACCGGTCACGAAAGAAGACAAAAAGGGGAAAAAAAAAAAAAAAAAAGAAAGGAGTTTTTGACAAGCTAAAAATAAGTAATGATTTAAAGCATTTTTAAAGCATGCTGCCTGCTTGGCTTATTTTGTGTACTTTTAAGAATTATGGATCGTGTGTAAGTCTCAGTATCTTGAAAATAATTTAAGAAAAGCAGAGAAGGAAATGTGGTGCTATTGACTCTTCTACACAGAGTTAGCCATGTCTCATTCCACAAAAATCCAGAGGTGCTCTGAGAGCTGTCAATGTCCTGAGGACAGGAAGATCCTCCCGTTTATCTTGGTTTTTTTCTCCTCACTGTGGTGTCTGTCTGTCAGCCACCTATCATATGAGCTGGATCTCTTGCTGCTGAGAAAGTGATCATGTGCTAATAATGTGCTGGGGAGGGTTTTGAGAAGCTGGAAGGCCTTTGGGGGGTGTGGTGTGGAAGTAACCAAATATAAAGGGATTGAAAGTTGATCAAGTGCCTGTCATTAAACTAACATATTCATAGGGCACAGAAGGTCCAGCTCACTTACTTTCTCATGGTCTGGAAAGTGCAGAGAATGTGCAGTTTCACATTTTACAGATAAAACAATGACAAATTTGATGATTAAAACTTTGATCATGATTATGGAATTACCTACTGAGGTATTTGCTGTTTAAAATGAATA
>NW_007734594.1:60115-61927 GCF_000696425.1 Galeopterus variegatus | reverse complement strand
TCCATCCATCTATATCTATGGTTGAGTTTAGTAAATAGTCAATAGAAATGCCTTTAAATTATTGTATCATTAAACAGATTGCATTAACTGAACTTGAGATAAGGTGACTTAATCACTTAGACTTCTACGTCTTCACAGATCAATAGAAGTCTCAATCTTGGCAGTCCAGTAATAAATGCCTAGTTCTATTAAATACTCAGGCTCCTCTATATTTCTGATGAGCTATACGTAGCACATTATTTTTAACTTCATGGTCACACAATGAGTGTTCCATCTTCAGGCAAAAAGAAGCAATATGGGAAAAAGTCAACAGTTGCTTAATAGTCATTTTAGACCCTTCTCATCAAGACAACGATGGTGATCCTGAAAGCTCCACCATCCACTACAGGGACACTTAGTCACCCCTGCTGTTATTGTTAACTTGCACATTACTTCCCTAACCCAAATTGAAATTTTGTTTAATAAGGAACAAGAAGAGAATACTTATCTTCAAACCACTCACCTCAATGCTTGTGGCTAGCCAATGACCATGACCATCCCTTCCTCCCATTCATAGAACAAATTTATTCTAAAGCCAAAGACAACAGCCCTTAATTTCATTTAGATAATTCATATACCTTGAAATGCAGCACTTGCAGTTGAGGGGAGCCCTTTCTTTTTATTATGAATAAAGTCAAATCACTAAGCCTTTTCATAGTAATTTTTTTTTTCTGCCAGACATGTGGTAGGATTGGACTTCTTCACTCAAACATAATGTGAGCTACATGTGAGGAGATGTAACATGTGTCACTTCTGAGTTAAGATTCAAGACCCAGCACATGCCTCACCATCCAGTCCTTTCTTCTCTATCCCAAGAGAGAGAACTTTGAAGAGGTGGTTACTACATCAGCCTGAGTCTTCAGGGAGGATGACATGGAACTGAGTTCTTCGTTGGTTGTGCTGAGTATTTACCAATAAAAATAAATAGTTGGTGTTGTTTTCAGCCATAGAGATTTGGGGGATTTGTTTGTTACCTGGTTAATTTAGAAGTTGGCTCTAGACAATGTGTGTTTCTGTGATAGAAGCATAAAATGTGAGGCACTGGCTTAATGCTCAGTTGGCAGGTGGTACAGAAGGTCACACTGGAGGCTGGCACGATGGCGGTCCTTTTCTCCAGTGGGAAACATTTGCTAAAACTCTTGCCTGTGGTATCTCAGAAGGAGAAAATGTGCTCAATTAATTCACAACTTTAAAGTAAGAGGGTGAATAAATAGAACATACACGAGGTGAGTTGATTGCTGTAAGCTGCAATTGAAAAGAAAATATAATAAAAGCACACAGAGGAGAGACGGCTGGTTTGTGGAAAGAACTGAAAGGGAACAGAGGAAGGCAAACATGTGCAGAATTACAGGGATCCATGTACCAACTTATTCTTAAGTCCTAACCCATAAAAAACAAAACTATGGAGAGTGTTGAGTGGCAGAGGCTGATTAAAAAAAAAAAATAGAGTTAGTTTTACATGCCAAGGTGGAGTAGCTTGATTACATCCAAGTCTTCCTGTTACAAATAAAGAAGCCTGGGCATAATGCAGCAAACTACCATAGGAACACTCTGTAAAGTGCAAAGAAGGGGGAGAGCTGCCTGAGGGTCTTGGGACTTGTGTTCCCTGGTTTCCTTCTTGCCTTCCAGGTATCCCAGACAGGGTTCTGCAAAAGCTTCCAAATTGGAACAGCCAACAGGCACCTGCAAAAATGTCCTAAGGAAGCCTGCTCCCCTGTCCCTTCCCTCGGGAATTGGGAGTCGGTCCGTGGAACCTGGAAGGGGGAGTGGGTG
>NW_007734594.1:55605-59214 GCF_000696425.1 Galeopterus variegatus | reverse complement strand
ACACACAGTTCCCCACACTCCCCTAGCCTAGCCTGGGAAAATGATGGACTAAAAGAACAGAATTTTTTTCCGGCAATATCTGACCAACTCAAATCAAACACCAGTAGAAAACAACAACAACAACAACAAAAAACTGGCCCCTCTGTTTTTTATGGGACCAAATGGAGAGCTGACTTTTCACCCCAGGCCCTGTCCCATGGAGTAGTTGATAGGTCGTGCTCTGATATCCTCACATAGTGTTATCCAGAGAACCCAAAACAAAGATGAACATCAGCTGATAGGTGAAAGGAGAAGTAGATCTACAACTGTAGTTAGGGGCTTCTCAGCATTTGAAGAGACAACTAAACAGAAGATCAGCAAGGACATTCAGCAAGAATGTTTAAGCAACATAATCAACCAACAGGATTTAAATACTCACGTAGAAAAGTCCACCCAACACATTGTTTTCCCCCCAAAATTCCATGGAACATTTACCAAGCTAGACATTACCCTGGTACACAAAACAAAATTCAAAAGTTTCAAAATCACACAAAATACGTTGTATGACCATAATGGAATCAATCTAAAAATCAATAATTGGAAAAAATAAGCAGCAAAATCAAAATGCTTGGAATCAACCAACACACATCCAAATAATTCATGGGTCAAAGAGGAATTGTTAAAGGAATTCTAAAAATACATTGGACTTAATAAAAATGAAAAAACATTATATAAGGTATATATATGGGAAGCAGTCAAAACAGTGCCAAGAGGGATTTGTACAGCACTGAGTGCTTATATCAGAAAGAAGAAAGATCTCAGATCAATGATCTACATTTTTACCGAAGGAAAATAAAAAGTAAAAGCATTATTTGTAAAGCAGAAGGGAATACATAATAAAGTTAATGGAATCAACAAGATTAAAAAAAAGGAAAAATTAAGAAAAAATAAATATTACAGAAGCTGTTTTTTCCCCAATAAAATTGATAATTCTCTATCAAGACTGACAAATACAAAAAGAGTAAAAACACAAATGATCATTATCAGAAACAAAACATGAGATATCACTATATGTAGATCCTGCTATTACCCAAAAAATAATAAAGGGATACTATAAATACACTTATTTTATAAATTTCAGAACTTAGTAGAGAAAAACCAACCAATTCCTTGAGACCACAAACTACCAAAACTCAGCCAAGATAAAATTGACAATCTGAATATTCTTATCAATAGGCTAAATAAAAAAATATTACATGAGTATATCTATTAATGCAGAAAAAGTTTTGACAAAATCCTAAACCCAATCAATGCAAAAGAAAAAAACTCTCAGTAAACTAGTAAAAGGGGGTTTTCATTAACATAATAAAGAACATCTATAGAAAAGAAAGTATAGATAATATGATTTAATGATGAATGACTGAATGCTTTCCTTTACGATTAGGAACAAGACAAGGATAACTACCGGCTCTTACCACTATTTTCAACATAATACTGAAATTCTTGCTAGCATGTTAAAGATATCTTCATAAAAGATATAAAAGTCATGCCTATTGGAAAGAAAAAATAAAAATGTCATCATTTGTGGATGGCATATTGTCTACATAAAGAATCCTAAGAGCTCTACAGAAAAGCTCCTAAAACTAAGGTGTCAGGGTTCTCCAGAAAGACAGAACCAATAGGATATGTATAAAATATAGAGAGGGGACTTATTAGATGAATTGGCTAATGTGATTATAAAGGCTGATTACGAAGGAGTCCCACGATAGGTGTCTGCAAGCTGGATTCTGGTAGCATGGCTCAGTCCAAGTCTGGAAGCCTCAGAACCAGGGAAGCTGATGTTTCATTCCAATGTCAAAGGCCTGAGAGCCAGAGGTGCTACTAGTGTAAGTTCCAGAACCCAAAGGCTGAGAGTCTCAAGTTCAGATGTCCACAATTAGGAGAGAAGCATGTTTCCCAGCTCCAGTGAACACAGTGAGAGATTTGCCTTTTCTTTCATTTTTGTTCTCTCCTGAGCCCAGAGTATATTGGATGGTACCTGCCCATACTGAAGGTGAGTCTTTACAACCCTGTCCAATCAGACTTACCTACTCATTTCTTCTGGAAACACCTTCATGGACACACTCAAAAATAATGCTTCACCAGGTTTTCATGCATTCCTTTATCTAATCAAGTTGACACCTAAAATAAACCATCACAACTCATAAGAGAATTTGGTAAGTTTACACGGTACACACTTAACATATGCAAAATAATCACAGCTCAATATATAGATAGCAAACCCGTGGCAACTGAAATCAGGACAGTACCATTTATAATTGCTCAGAAGAAAATGAGATATATGGGTATAAATCTATCATGTCTTTTACATTTTCTATATGCTAAAAATTATAAATAAGTGAGTGACACAAATCAGAAAAAATATAAATAAATGTGCAGACATACCATTTTTGTGGAGTGGAAGACTCAACACAGTAAAGGTGCCAGTTCTCTATAAGCTACTCCATAGGTTGAATGCAATTGCTATCAAAATCCTAGCAAGGTTTTTAGAGACACACATATTCTAAAATTTATATGGAAAAACAAATATAAACTAAAATCACTTTGATGAACAAGAATGAAAAATGAGACAAATCACATAGCTCTGATGTACATTAATGGTCGACATATAGCTTAGCTATAGTAATCAAGAAAGTGTATTAATTGTGTAGAAATAAATATATAGATCAATGGAACAAAACAGAGAACCCAGATAGACCCACACAAATATGTCAAAATGATTTTTGACAGAGGTGATAAAGCAATCTGATGAAAAAAGGATACGCCTTTCACCAAACAGTGCTGGAGGGTTGGATATCCACAGACAAAACAATGAACTCCTAACCTGAACCTAACACTATACAAAAAAATTAACTAAAAAACAAACAAACAAACAAAAAACTCAAAATAGATCATGACTTCAATGTAAAAAAAAAAAATTATAAATCTTAGGAAAAAATAGAGAAAATCTTCTGGTTCTAGTCCTAGGTGAACACTTTTTAGAGTTGGCACCAGAGCATAATCTGTAAGAGAAAAAAAAAATAAAACAAATAAAGTTTGTTCTATAAAAGTGTAGGTGAAGAGGATATAAAGACAAGCTACAGATGGGGAGAAAGTATTTGAAAAACCACATAAATAACCAAGAAATAGTATTTAGAATACATACAGGACACTCAAGTTTCAACAGCAAATCATTTCAATTAGGGAATGAACAAAAGACACGGAGACACTTCACCAGAGAGGATATACAGATGGCAAATAAGCCCATGAAACATGTTTATAGCCAATAGAGAAATGCAGATTCAAGCCACATTGAGATATTGTTACACGCCTATCAGAGTGGGAAAAAGTGCGAACACCACATGCTGGTTAGGATTTGGAGAAACCAGATCACTCCCACATTGCTTGTTGGAATTCAATGGTATAAATGCTCTGAAAAAGATTTTGGCATGTTTTTTAATAAAACTAAACACGTGTTTACTCAATACTCTAGTGATTATACACTTGCATATTATCCCACAGAAATGAAAACTTATCTTCTAACAAGAAACATATATAAGAATGTTCCTGGCAGATTTATTTTTAACAGCC
>NW_007734594.1:53233-55021 GCF_000696425.1 Galeopterus variegatus | reverse complement strand
AAAAAAAAAAAAAAAAAAAAAAAAAGATTGAGGCACACTTAAATGCAAGGGAGGAATTCTGAGGGAAAAGAGACAATATTGAAAGTGTATGCACTGTATGATTCCATTTATATTTTATTCTTGAAGTAAAATTAGAGAGTTGGAAAATAGAGGCTAGGGAGGTGGTAAGAACAAGAGGTAGCTGTGACTGTAAAATCTTAGCCCAAGAAATGTTTGAAATGGAATTATTCTGTATCTTGAATGTGTTGGTGGTTCATGAATCTACATGTGTGATAAATTTGCATAGAACGGAATGCACACACACACAAGTGAGTACATGTAAAATTGGGGAAATCTGAAGGAAGTAGATGAATTGTGTTAATATTAATTCCCTGATTATGACATTTTACTGTAGTGATGCAAGATGTGATTGGAGAGAAATGGGTAAGACTATAGGGAGTCTCTGTTTACAATCTCTCACAACTGCACTTGAATCTATAATTATCACAGAATTTTTTCAAAATAAACATTACATTAGGAATTAAATTGAAGATTTAACTGACATCCAGTGTTAAATCCTAAAGCTGTTTTAAGAGCAGAACAAAACTTAATTAAGCTGTGGCATGTCCTAGGCTTCTATTTTATCTCATTAGTCAGCAATGGTATCCGGAGCCATCCGTAATTACTGGAGAATTTAGGGAAGATAATACTTTTATTCTGAACAAATTTGTGGTCCTCAAATTTTTTTTTAGAATAAGGTAGAAATCCATACCATAGTTATCATTAGAAACACTTAATTGGGCCAATCAGCCTTGTAGGTTATCTCATGAATAAAGTGTATCAAAGCAAAAATAGTAAAAGACAGAACCCAGTAAAAAAAAAAAAAGCAATAACTACTAACTCCATTTAGTTTTTGGTGATTGTATGATACCAGTTAGATATGGGTTTTAGTCACATAAAAATACAGTACTTCTCAAGTTATTGGATATATTCATAATCAATATGTATACTATATCTAGACCTTAAATTGCAATCAACCAAATGAAAGTATAGAGAAAGGGCTGTCTAATGGTAAAGTTTAATAGACAAAATGTTTTTTAGCCTTGACAAATTAGGTACTCAAAATCTATTTAGTAAAGATCTCATTTCAATAAACTTTAGAAGTTTGTAATTAAATGAAACACTAGAAAGTATCATCCTCTAGGAAAAAGACGATACAATTGTGGTCATCTGTCCACTTACTTTTTCTGAATGGTCAAGCATAGAGGCTGCATTTCTTTTATTTGAAAGTAAACATAGAATATAAGTTGCAAATGGCTTTACAATGAGAGTGGTCGTAAAACAGCCATGCTCTAGGCACAAGAGTGGATTCGAGGCAGGGGGAGCCCCTTCTGGTGTTTTCCTGAGTTGCCAACACTGACAGGCAGAGGCTCATTATCAGAATTTAGCTTAGAGTCCATTCATTTATTTATGCATGCATTATTTCATCTACTTCTATGACAACATCTCTTGAATATGTTCAGACATCTCACAGGTCATGACTATCAACATATTTTTCATTCCTGTGGAATTCAGAAGCTAGTAATGAGACATAATTGAGTAATTATAAAACCATGTTCCATTAGTTTAGTCAAAAGGCAAGCATAGAAATTTGTCCATTCAGATGACCTTGTTCCCTTTCTTTTATTTGGATATTCCTTCTGACATCATGTGCTGGGAGGGTAGGTTCACCTTAAGTGACTTACAGAGAATTGAGGAATAAACTGAATTTTTAGCAGTTTTCCCCTAAACAAATGACAATTGTTTTTT
>NW_007734594.1:51283-52782 GCF_000696425.1 Galeopterus variegatus | reverse complement strand
TTTTTTCCCCTAAAAAATTTGAATATGTAAAATTATTTATTATCTATTTATTCAGCCACTATTTATGGAGCACCTATTGTGCTGGAGTATTCCACTATTATTAACAAATTTAGCCTCAAAAATCTCATTTATTTATTAAAGATTATTATTTTTGTCCACAGAAATTCATATCTTTTGAAACAAAGAAGCATTTATATTGTAAATATGCACAGGGCTCTTTGTGTAAACAGTCTGTGCTGTTAATAATACAGAATTAAAATCTGAATTTTCCAGCTCATTATAAAGTGCACTGTTCACATATTAACTTTAGGAGAGTCGATCATCTTGAATAAATAGAGACAAGACTAATGTTTGGTGAACACTTACCATGTACAAACTCTTATACCCAGTGCTTTAGATTTGATCCTGTGATAATGATATTGATAGCTGTATTTTAAAGATGAATTAACTTATCATGTATTTGACAGATATGTAAATTTATTGACACAGTGAGTGAGTGACAGGTGAAGAACGAAATTAATGGTTTGCTGCCTCAAAACCACACTGTGTATATTATGTCACTTATTCTGCTCAGAATTATTCTGCAGGTTCAGTTCCTGTGTTTTTGCTATTCTTCCATCTGTCTGAATCTCGTTTAATCTGTGCTGTGGATTGACTGTTATCCTAAAACTCTGTGAAGTTTAATCCCCATTTTAACATTGTTAAGAGGGTGGGAAATCAGGTGATGGCAGTGTTGAGAGGTGGGGCCTCTATGAGGTGCTTGGAGCATGAGGATGGAGCCCTCCTGAATGGATTGATCTATTCATGCAGTCATGGGTTAATGGGTTAATGGGTTGCCATGGCATGGTTCTGGTGGCTTTAGGGGGAAAGCAAGTGAGCCCGTTAGCTCTCCTGCTCATGCCATTCTGGCCATGTGATACTCTGTACAGAGTCACCACCAAGAAGGCCCTGTCCAGACGTGTTCCCTGGACCTTAGACTTCCCAGCCTCCGAAACTGTAAGAAACAAATTTCATTTCTTTATAAATTACACAGCTTTAGGTATTCTGTTTATAAGCAACAGAAAGTGGACTAATATAATCTGCATGACAACCTGTGTGGCAGATAATGCTTTAACAACTTTACAGGAATCAGAACTTAAAAGTGTTTCGAAATTTTTATGAGGTCAGAAAGAGGCATCCACCAAAATCATCTTTAAACCCTACCAAAGGCATGAGACCATAAAAAAATTGATTTCGAAGTCTGGAGTGGAAGCATCTACATTCCGAGGTAAATCTGTGCTCCTTAAAACCCTACTATGTGTCAAATACTGGAGAAAAATTAAATAAGCAAGAATTGTTTAAAAACAAATGTTCCTATAGTAGGCTTCTGTAGCACAGCAAAGATCAGTTGATCACTGTGCAGCTGACCAGAATATTCAGTAATAAAAGAAATTTGTGCGGGGAAGGAAAAAATAAGGAAATAAATGAAACGTGTAAGATATTTACCGAAAATTTAAAAT
>NW_007734594.1:46767-50944 GCF_000696425.1 Galeopterus variegatus | reverse complement strand
GGAAGCATCTACATTCCGAGGTAAATCTGTGCTCCTTAAAACCCTACTATGTGTCAAATACCGGAGAAAAATTAAATAAGCAAGAATTGTTTAAAAACAAATGTTCCTATAGTAGGCTTCTGTAGCACAGCAAAGATCAGTTGATCACTGTTCCGCTGACCAGAATATTCAGTAATAAAAGAAATTTGTGGGGGGAAGGAAAAAATAAGGAAATAAATGAAACGTGTAAGATATTTACCGAAAATTTAAAATTAAAACATTAAAGAAAAGGAAAGAAGCACTGTCATGTCATTTGATTAATCAGAAACAATTGTCAAACAATCTGTAATTCTTTCTTCTTGCACTGATAAGGTACTCAACATTCCTTGAATTTTATCCCTTTTAGTCTTTAATTCATTTTTTTACCTTCTCAGTAAGCAAGTATTTGTTGAACAAATACTCTGCATATTCTGATATTTATCACTCAGAACTTATTTTGGTTTCCATCAGATGGAGATTGAAATCTCCTGCCTTATAACACAATAGATGTTTATATGAGCTTCCACCGAAATTATATTTTGGCCAGTCATAAGCAGTAAAACATCTGTGAACTCCCTACGTGAGAAGACATTAAAGAGCACGTGATCATATTATCCCCTCCCCAATCCATACCCTTCAAAAAGAAGCATAAACAAAACTCACGTTTGAAAGGCGAGTGGATTGTGCCTGCACCAGCGATGGAAGCCCAGTGGCAGTTCTGAGCCACTCTGTGCTGGTGCAACATTCATTCCTACTCATGCTTTTTGGTTTCAATTTTTTCCTGACCCTTGTCATCGAATTGTCTTTAGACAAGAAATCACGAAATATTAAGAAAGATTTTCCTTTCAGTCAAATCAGACAGCGTAGTGGAAAGGATCCTTACTGTAAGTCTTGGAAGCCTAATTTGGAACTTTCAAGCATTAGATTTGTGACCCTGTTACTTCACCTACGTTTGTCGCGGTCAGTTCACTCGACTCAGCCCACACTGGATGAGCTGTCAGGCGGCCTCCACCCCGAAAGACCTTGGAGAATCGGAAAAGGAGGCCAAACACTCCCTGCCCTTCAGTGCTTCAGGTGTCAGAAGGAGAAATTAGATTTTCAAACTAAAATAGGCCATGCTTTGTAAAAACGAATGCTGCATAATTGTGTATAGGTTCAGCAAAATACAGTGAAAGAGGGACCCCTACCCCAAATGATGAAAATAGTTTTTGTGGAGTTACAACCCTTGAACTAATTTATGAAAATAAATATGGGGAGAGATTTCAAGGAGAGAACACAGTGCAATGGCAGATTTGTGGCATCTTTAAGCAGATTGTTTGGCTGAAGACAAGGCAGTGTGGGTGTGGAAGGGGTAAGGAGAAAGATGGGGTGGGGAGAGAAAAGCAGGGCAGGGATGAGAGGGGACCTTCCGTGCCAGACCACAGAGGCAGGCACAGCTTTGCTGTCAGCATTCAAGAGCCAGCGTAGACACGGGTGCAGTGATCCACCAAGGTGCAGCACCTTGAATGGGAAGATGGGCATCCGGAAGGCGACTCCAGTTGTCACAACATGCATAAGTTTAGAGATAGGAAGTTGAGGTCACTCAAACCCTAGCAGGTGGCATGATCGACATGAAAGAGAGAAAGAGAAGTAGTGAGTAGAAAGGCTGATTGAGAAGAATTAAAATCTGAATCTGCTTCCGAAAAAAAAGAAAAAATCCCCAGCATCCAGTACTGGTAAAATATATATATATATATAAAATATATAAATTTTATATATATATATTTTTATATATATATAAATTTATTTATATATATATAAATTACTTTATATATATAAAATATATATATTATATATATATATTTTAATATATATATATTTTATATATATAAAGTAATTCACTGACACCGGAGTGCAACTGCGGTTGCTGACAAAGCATTAGTAACGTGACAGTCAGTGAACTGTGTGGTCCCCTTCAGTAGCGCTCAGAGAACAAGCTACAGGAAAGAAGGTACATTTTCGATGGCTCCAAAGCTCCCTTACTCTCAGCTCAGTCCAAGTGTCTTCTTCTTGGAGAAGCTATTTCTGTTTATAGGTCTGAAGAATTTTGGCTTACTCTTGAAGTTCAGTCATTTCATAACATTGACTTGTTTGTTCTGGGAATAGATGGGTCTATTTTGATTTTTAGATCTAATTATTCTTTTGTTTTACTTCATTGTACTTTAAAAACATGTCTTTCATTCATTGGTTTCTTTACTTTAAAAACTTATGTAGGATTGACTTAACCTGTTTAAAATATCTTCTCCCTATTTTTCCATCTTTTGTTTTATTTCTCTTATTCAATGGAATTAATTTAAACCATGAGAGTAATTCAAGTTTCAGCTTTTTCTTGTCTGTCATCTTATGTGTCTAAGTTATTTCTAACTCATGGTTTGCCTTGGTCCCCAAATTATTTTCTTATAAAATCCCTTGGGATCTCCCTTTTCATTTTCTTAGGCAATTTTACCTCTCCAGCTTTGTTTTTATTTAATTCATGCATTTTTCTGTACTTATAAATTAAAAAGGGTTCATTGAGAATTTACTTCTTTTACTTTGAATATACATATTTTAAAGAATGGATAGATTAAGTTTTGTGTGCCTGCTAAGCTGCCTTTTTTTTTGGCTGTAATATATGTGCCTAGTTACGAAGCTGTTTCTTTTTATTGTGTTCATAATTAATGTTGGCAGCTTCTTTTAGACATTTTATATACTTTAGTATGCATGCTCTCTTCTTGTTTTTCTGAGGCCCGTTCTGACTGCAGTGTGACAGCTAAGCACCACTATCTCCGTGGCCTAATATTTGGAAGGGTATGCATGCCCCTGCAGCTAAATTTACCATTTGTTAAAAAATAGGGTTTAAACAACTCTGGTTGTCCAGAATGCCATGACTAGGGGTGACTCCATCTTCTTGTGGGGTATTCTGTTCCTGTGAAAGGTTGAGATTTGGGTCATTTCATTCACGTAACAGGAGTGGAGTTTGGCCATCTTTCTCCGGCTGAGACCCTGAGAGTTTCCAAGGCTTCTCTATGCTTTCATCTTGAAGAGCTCTATGCCTAATTTTCCTTGATTTGCACACTTTCCTCTGTCTGCTCTTCCTGCTAGAGTACATTGATGAGAATTCTCAAATATTGATACCTCAAGGACTGTTCAAGATGTGACTGAAAAAATGGGGACAAGCTGTGACTGAATCTTTTGTTTCTCTCATTGGCTAAAATTTTTCAAAGTTTGCAGCAGGGCTGCCTTTGGACTGGAGGTTGAGAAGGTTAGGGATAAATGGCACTGTTGGGCTTGCCTGGGAGTCGTGAGCCTTACCCCATGTGAGATGTAACAAGAAAGATCTCACATAGGCTAACAAAACTCCCACTGAAAAGAGTCTTCATATTAGAGCATTGTCTGCACTCCTGGATTCTTCCTCTTTTTAAGGGTCTGTTGTAGGTTGAATTGTGTCTCCCTCCAAAGATATGTCGTTAAAGTCCTAATCTCTGGCACCTCTGATTATGACCTTGCTGGGAAATAGGATCTTTGCAGATGTAATCAATTTAAAATGAGTTCGTACTGGATTAAAGCAGACTCTAAATCCAGTGACTGGTGTTTATATAAGAAAACAGATTTGGAGAACTCAGGGAGAATACAGCCAAGTGAAGATGAAGGCAGAGGTTGGAGCTATGTTTCACAAAGCAAGGGACTCCCAAAGCCACCAGAATTTGGGAGAGGTAAGGAAGGATTCCTTCCTAGAAGACTTCGGAAGGAGCAGCATTTTGCCAACACCTTGGCTTTGGACTTCAAGCCTCCAGAACTGTGAGAGAATAAATTTCTCTTGTTTTAAGCCACTCAGCTATTGTAATTTGTTACAGCAGCTCTAGGAAACTAATACAAGATCCCAACAGTTTTCTGGGAATGGGATACAGCACAGGCCATGTTTAAAAGCTGGGAATTAGCAGTCTAACACTCACTTTTCAAGTCTGATTCTGCCATTTTATCTCTAAGTATATACTTGAATAATTAACATGACCTCTTTAAAACTGTTTCTGTAAGATGGGAATTGCCATGCCCAGGTCATAAAAATAACTGAGAGAATATATGTAAAGTGATGCATGCTCTCCCCCAACTAGATTCTGAATAAAAGGTCTTCATCTTTACA
>NW_007734594.1:42961-46425 GCF_000696425.1 Galeopterus variegatus | reverse complement strand
TCAAGTCTGATTCTGCCATTTTATCTCTAAGTATATACTTGAATAATTAACATGACCTCTTTAAAACTGTTTCTGTAAGATGGGAATTGCCATGCCCAGGTCATAAAAATAACTGAGAGAATATATGTAAAGTGATGCATGCTCTCCCCCAACTAGATTCTGAATAAAAGGTCTTCATCTTTACATGGAATTAACCAAGCCTCTCTTTAAAATAATAAAAATTAACTGAGACAAATGCAAAGAATGTTGCTAGCACATAGCATTTTTTAAGTCTCCCTAAATTTTGGTCTTCACATCTCTAAAATTATAATGACATGTTTTCTTTCACTCACTGAACAGTTATCTAATGGACACACATAATGTGCCCAGCTTACATGCTGCACTGGGAGGGCAACGGGAGGTTTTACAAACATGGTCTCTGATCTTGGGAAGTTTGCACTCTGTGAGGATGACAGGAAATAAAAAGCACAACCAAAAAGCACAAATATTATTCATTATGACTTGTGGAATATACTCCTCCGCTCAAAAAAGATGGTCTATAAAAGATAATGAAGGGGTCTAAATTGGGGGAGAGGGAAGGTTTCATGATAATGTGACCTTTAAGCTGATGTCTGAAGCATGAAGAGAAAATGACCAGGAGACGAGTCACAGGACAAATGCTCCTGACAAAGCCATTGCATGGATTAAGACTCTGAAATGGGAGAGAAGATGCATCCGAAAGTGGTCACACAGCAGAGGACTAGCAAGAGAGGAGACAGGGTGTGAGAGGAGCCTGTGGGCTTCATCAAGAGTCAAACTAACTTAGAGATTTGTAAGCCCCAGTAAAGACTGTGGATTTTATTGATATAATAATATCTCTGGAAGAATTTAAGTAGAAGTATCATGGTCCAACTTATTGATTAAAACAATTGCTCTTGTGGTACTGTCTACATGGAAAGTAGATTTGAGAAAGAAACCAAAGGAAACTGAGCCTAGTAAGAAGGCTGTTGTAGCAATTCACAAAGAGCTGCTGGTGTATCTGGAAAATCTAACAGCAGATGGATCTAAATAACTCACAAATTAAGGTATTCTGAAGACTCTAGTATGACCCGACTTTTTGAAGAATTGACTGGGAGGTGAGATGAAGACAGGTATAAAGGATTATTTCTCTGATTTTGGCTTAAATATCTGAGTAGATGGGACTTCCATCTCCTGAGAACTGGATTAGAGAAGACCAGGAAAAGAGTAAGTTCAGAAATGAAGGTAGGATGGGAGAGTAAATTTGGGGGCATGTTATTTTTGGAAGCTTATAGACATCCAAGAGGACATGTTAAATAGAACTTGGACATAAACATAAGAGAAAGAAATGAGGACGTTAATATGAGATACTAAATAAACCAAGAAAATGGCGAAGAGCATAGAAGGGGAGAGAAGATGAAGGGACAGGATTGGGTGTGGGAATATGGCAGCGTTTAACAGTAGGATACTGTAGCTAGAAGAGGAGGTTAAAGAGGATCCAGAAGCTGGGAGGAAAACCAGGAAAAACCGATAGAGCTGCTGTTGTGGAAAAGAGCACATGTCAGTTCTGTTGAAGCTGCGGAGAGTTTCAGTAGCTGAATAGACTGTGTTGCAGACCTGTCAGCATGGAAGGTGTCAGTGACATGAGAAAAGCAGGTTTGGTAAAGTGGTGAGCGAGAAGCCATTGTGGTTCTTTGAAAAATGAGTTAATTAGAAAGTTTAGAGATTACTCGAGAGGCAGCTCTCTCAAGGAGGTTAACTGTAAAGGTAAAAAAGAGAGAACTATTATTTAATGAAGGGGATACTAAAAGTATGTGCATAAGATTCTAGAATTTATTAAGTAGAGTGAGAGAACATGATGATGTAGAAGTATATTTGTCCATTTCTGTTGCTTATAACAAAATACATGGAACTGGGTATTATGTAAAGATAATAAAATTTATTGCTTACAGTTATGGAGGCTGGGAAGTCCAAAGTCCAGGGAAAACATCCGGTGAGGATCTTGATGGAGGTAGCAGTGACCCAGGGGTCTCACATGTTAGAAAACAGTGGAGCAGAGAGACTAAAATCTTCATGTGCTGTCCTTTCAAAGCCCTCAGAACCACGCCCCTGACCACTGTTATTATTCCATTCACTACTTCATGGTCCTACAACCCAATCACTTCTTCAAGGCCCCACTTTTCAATTACCATAATGAGATTTCCCACCCTCTGTACACTGTCACAGTGGGGACATCAATCCTTAGCAAGGAGAGTGGTTTAGTTTGACTGAAGAAGTGAAGACTGAGAGAGGCAATAAAGGAAAGGATGCACAGAACCCAGGGGGAAGCAAGTTCTGTGAGGAGGTATGATGTTTATCTCCATTTGGCACATGGAGGAGAAGACGCCACCAATATGGGAGGCCTTATCCATCTTGGTGGAGAAAAAGAAGGTAGTTTCTACTGGAAGCTTCTTTTTATCATCAACATACGAAACCTGTTTATTAGCCTAGTGAGAAAACTTAGTGGCTTAAAACAACTACCAACTATTGTATTTGTTCGTAATTCTTTTTTTTTTCCTTTTTGTCTTTTTTACTGACTGGTAACTGGATCGCAACCCTCGGTGTTGCGCCCGCACCGCGCTCAACCAGTGAGTGGGAACCAGTCTCCACATGGGATCCGAACCCTCGGCTGGGGAGCCGCCACACTCCCAAGTGGCGCACTCTCCGGTGTGCCACCGGGCCGGCCCATATTTGTTCGTAATTCTGAGGGTAAGTGAATTAATTGGGCAGAGTTCATGTGGGTTGCTCCTCTCTTGGTCCTATGTGGAATCACTGTGCATATGCAATTGTCTGGTGGGTGGATTAATTGGGGTGGGCGATACAGGTAGCCTTCCTCACATGGTAACTCTTGTTGTGGGATGCTGGCTGGGTCACAAGTCTCCATCAGGCTGGCCCTGGCTTCTTCACGTGACAACTGGGTTCTAAAAGCAGCAGGAGAGAGAACAAGTGAGTAAGCCCTCATTGCATCATGACTGCATCATGTTTGCTCATGTCCTAGTGATAAAAATAAATCATATGGCAGAGCTCAAAGTCAGTGTGGGAGAGAACCACCCAAAAGCAAGGCTACAGGGAGATGACTCATGGGGGCATCATGGGGGGGCACCACTACAACAGCCTACTGTAGGGGGTTGGGGTGGCACAGAGAGATGTGGGTTTCAGTGCAACACTGACTTAGACAATGAGGAAAAAATACAGCATCTCAAAGAAGCAATGAGGAAAAAGGAGAATATTGCCCCAAACTCCCAGAGATAGGAAGTCTTCTAAAGATGAAAAATGTAGAATAAAATAATACATATATAAAAAAAAATCTATAGGAGAAATGGCATCCCTAAGATTTAGTTAAGTTTCTGTAAAATCAAGAGGGTAATGGGGATTTATCAAATTGAAGACACCAAACCTGTCATGACTGAAGGGTAGCTTGTCAATTA
>NW_007734594.1:42181-42875 GCF_000696425.1 Galeopterus variegatus | reverse complement strand
ATGTATCTGGGATTTGAAGGTAGCCATAAACTCGCTCAGCTATCAGAAGGCAATACAATGCTTTGAATTAATAATTAATACAGATATGAGTTTTGACGTTAAAAGGAACTGAACTTGGAAGACCATTAATAATGACTAAAATAAATGACAGTGTTTTCAGGAAGGAAGTGTTTAATGAAGTGTCACAGTGGCCAACAATATGCCTGATATTAATTAACTTCTTAACTAATTATATGATAGAGGGAATGGGCTTCAAGTAGAGCAATTTTCTATTGATAGGTAAGAAGAAATGGTGACAACATTAGTAAAGATGGAAAATACAAACTGGCCTAAAGAAATGAGGAATTTAACTAGGCAAATTTTATAAAGAAATAGTTACTTTTATAATGGACAAAATAAGGAAAAGACTATAGCCCAATATGTTGGTATTTGAAAAATTGTTGCAGTTACTTATGGAATATGTTGACATATCAAGCTAAAAGAAAAATGCATGCAACTAAACTTGTTATCAAATGACAAAAATGAACTAACTCAGACTAATTAGAGGGTCCCAGCATAATGTACATATCAGATAATGTTTATATCTATATTTACATATAAACTCATGACGTAAAACAATGAGAACTCAGGCTAACACAGTGCTGTTATCCAGCCTTTGTAGACTACATTGAGTGTGAAGGGAGCTGGAGACCGT
>NW_007734594.1:39438-41565 GCF_000696425.1 Galeopterus variegatus | reverse complement strand
ACACAGTGCTGTTATCCAGCCTTTGTAGACTACATTGAGTGTGAAGGGAGCTGGAGACCGTACTGGGCTCTGGCTCTACATGGGAGTCTGTGTGTATATTGGTCATGGCCCAGCACTGTGCAGCTGAGAGCCTGAATAAGAATATCCCATGGCCGTACACACCAGATGTCAACGTGTAAGTGACTGCTGGTGAACACAGGAAACACTGTATCTTCCCTACCTTCTGAGTACAAATTCCATCTGGTGACATTTCATCATTTACACTGCCACCAGCATTTCTGTCTGCTTCTGGCACCAATGGTTCTGCTGGATACTGACGCCTAAGTGCCAGTGCATTTTGCACAGCTGGTGGACTTACTTCTGCCTTTTCCACCTCAAAACTGCCAGGCTTATGGCTTACCAGGTCAAATGGGTAGGAGAAACACACTCCAAAACCTCACCCGGTGCAGTGCACCTTTATATTCTGTGGAGGGGGCAAGGTGAAGTCATCTGCCTCTTATTTGATTTGAATCAATATCCTAACACACCCCTGACCACTATCACTCTAGAACCTTTACCAATACGGCAGGCACTAACATTTTACAGGGTTTATATCCCGCCTCTGGGAGGCTTATCGAAGTATCTATGCTGATTACTTCCTATTCAGTGGGTTAAGGTAGCATAATGATATTGATGTATTGAACCAGCAAGAAATTATCTTGATGTCAAGCTGACCAAGATTTCTCTGGACTATATTTTGGCAAAAAGCAGGATGGTGGACATAGTCTTGAAGCAAGACCATGAAGCTGCTTTGTTGTGTCTGCTACAAAACTGAAAATTGCTGCAGAATTCCCTTCCTGGTAAGAATGTCCAGCTCAAGAGCTATGACAAGTGTCAGGAGTGAGGTGGTGGGGGGTTGGTGGGGGATGGGGGGGTTCTCTCCAGTAATTATATTTAGAAACAAAGTTTCCATGATCACCACCCCCTGATTTGGTTCATAACAATTCACAGTTCTTTTTGCCACACACATTGTGTTTACAGTGGCTAATCAGGTAAATGGGGATGTGGTAGAAATCAGTTTTTCTGGTAACACTAATTTCTGAAAATTCCCCTGGGATATAGTTTCACTTTTGGATTATTATTTCGATGTTGCAGAAAGCTTCCATTTGGCTCTTCTTACCACAACAAACTTCTCCCCACCGGCCGGATTGCTGATAGGGGAATTCTACAATCTAAGACTGAGAAAATAGCCACAGTATGGATCCTTGGTCCAACTGGGAATGATGCTTAGACAGATTGGGGCCAAGGCCCTATTCTGAATAGTGAATCACTGTGTGACAGGTCTCCGGAAGCCACAAGTTCATGTGAAGCAGGATTTTAATAGGCTGATGATTATTTTCATTTCAAGACGTATCATTATTATTCTGCCATTGCCACAGATCTAGTACTGACAGATACAACACAGGATGCTTAGTTTCAAATGTAAATTTAAATTTTAGGTAAACAACAGATTTTAGTTAAATATTGCATGGAACATATTTATATTAAAAAGTTATTTGTTGCTTATCTGAAATTCAAATGTTATTGGGCATCCTGTACTTTTTCCCATAACTCTGGCAGTTCTGCAAAGTCTGGGCCACTTGCAAGGCTCCCTTCCTCTATCCCCTGAGCATTTCATGGCATTTCCATCTGAACAGGTCAGAACATTAAAATGGACATGGAAACACTTTAAATAAACGATCAGGCATCTATCCAAGGTGTGTCATCCTTGTCTTGTAAAATTACCTTACTTAGAGAAATTAGCATGCTTTGTTTACCCCAGATGAAAGAAGTATGAGACAAGTTATGTAAAAGCTCCCAGCCACAGGTAGAATCAGCTTCCCTTTGTCATCTTCCACTGAGTTCTGCCAGGATCCTTCAGTTTTCACATGTTCTGGGATGTCAGTCAATATTTTCCTTCTGAAAAGTTGTACGTGATGATAATAAATGAATCAAGAATTTTCCATTGGAATTTAGATTTAATGCGTACAGAGAATCGGCACAGACCCAGTTCTGTTTTCAACACACAGCTCATCAGAGTGCTACCATCAAGTCTCCATGCAAAATACAGGTCACACTTCTTGTCCAATTTTTATGGAAATCAACAGA
>NW_007734594.1:38387-38964 GCF_000696425.1 Galeopterus variegatus | reverse complement strand
TCAAGTCTCCATGCAAAATACAGGTCACACTTCTTGTCCAATTTTTATGGAAATCAACAGAGTGGAATGTAGTTGATTCAATTTAGGGACCTCATCAAAGATGTAATTTCTAAAAACTGTTTTGTATTCTTGCTGTGACGTTTGCTTTTGTGTTGTAAGTTGGGGCTTTTGTGTTGTAAGTCCTGTATATGCAAAAATCTTGTCTTGAGAATTAGAAAAGTGGTGGGTTCTAATCAATATTCAAGGGAAATCAACATCGCAAGTTTCAAGTTGTCATCATTAAAATGGAAATAATGCAACCATATTTGTGGAATAATTCAGAAAACAACTTTTGGATAATTCTTAGCATAACAAAATGACCAATATCTTGTTATTGGAATTATCATTATAACTAATAGAAATCATTTTTCTATTCAATTTGTGAATAAATTGGGAAATAAGAAAAGTGAGTGGTGAGGGAGGTAAACTAACTCCGTCGCTATTGTAAGTCTCTGTTGATACCTCAGTTCAGTGTCATGGGCAGACTCAGTGAGGAGCAGAGGACACCTGCCCCCAGGAGGCTGCTGTCTCCTAGGGA
>NW_007734594.1:37449-38089 GCF_000696425.1 Galeopterus variegatus | reverse complement strand
TATAATATATGTATACATATATGTACATATGTATAATATGTATGCAATATAGTATGCATAATTATATAATTAATAACGTATAGTATTATATAATTTCATTAATATGTAGTGTATAGTATATTGTATGTCATATATTAATGCATAATATGATATGATCTAATATATTTATATTATATATCAAATATATTATATAATTATATGTATTATAGCTAATATATAATTATATACTATATAATAAATAATGTTATGCTAAATAATATTAATTATATAATATATTATATGATTAGATAATATATATAATTATATGATTATATAATCATATATTATATAATATACATGATTATACAATTATATATTCTATATATACATGATTATATATAACATAATATATTATATATATTATACACACACATACATAGGGAATGAAGGGGCAGAGAGAGAGAGAGATTGATTTATTTTAAGTAATTTAAAGGAATTGGCTCATGGGACTGTGGGCTGGCAGGTCTGAAGTCTGCAGGTCAGGCTGGCCGGCTGGAGACCGCGGAAAGAACTGATGCTGCGGTTTCAAGTCTCAGAGCCATTTGGAAGTTGAATTCCCTCTTCCTTGGGGAGCTTCAGTCTTTTCTCTTAAGGCCTTCAA
>NW_007734594.1:35443-37235 GCF_000696425.1 Galeopterus variegatus | reverse complement strand
TTTTTTTTGAGCCTCTTACAAATAAAATACATAATTTGCTAATGGGTATTAGAAGGGATCCCAGAATTTAGACACTCAAAATAAAATTCAGAGACCAGATTTGTCATATATAATATAATATAATCATATATACTATATATCATAATATATGATAAAGGAATATACTATACAGTCATATATAGTGTGAGGAATAATCTTGAAGGAAAACGGGTAGTTTATGTCATGGAATGGCCATGGTTAACTCTGATCATCCCTGTGGCAGCATGGGATGAAGTGCAGGTGCAGGTTAAGGTAGTAGTAGCCCAAGTGGCTGAGGTATTTAATTACTGAGGAAGAAATAGAGAGTGTATGTAGAGAAAAAGAGAAATGGACACCATGCATTTAAGCCTTTCATCTCTGAGGTAGTTTTGAAGAAGTCACAGGCAAATATAGCTGAGGAACAAACCTAGGAGCTGATTGTAAGCTTTTGATTCCCATTTTTTCAAAAAAGTGTGCTCTAAATTTTAGAAAATCTATCTTAAGCAGATTCTAAATGCACTTGAATAAAAGGATAAAGGCACTGAAGTGAGCCACACTGAACCATCAGAAACGACGTGGACAAAATTGCCAGACTAATCTACTGGAACAAACCTGCCAGAAACAGGGCAAGTTCCAGTCTACAGGACAGCGGGATGCCTTTATCCTGAATTGTGCTCAGACCACTGCTGTAGAGAACACCTACACCTGTTAGTTTGTCCCCATAGCATCGCGTTAGAAGTCAGAGACAGCGAAGGATGTGGGTGCCTCTACGACATGCATGTGGGTGCGACCATGATGGGGGAGGAACACAGTGTCCGAGCACCTCTTCTGCAGGTTACAGATCTGTTTGGTGAACAGATGGAGTCCTGACCCAGCCTCTTTTTCAAATGCCCAGAAAATGGTGCACCTGGAGAGAAGGGAACTCTGAGGAAGGTAAATCCATGGGCTCTTTCCACTCTGTTCTCACCCCTCACCCCCCAAGAACAAAACAAAGATGAACATGAGTCATGATACAACGAAAAGACAGAGCCGTTTTATTCTTAATATGTCATGGAATGCTCTGTTAGGATGCAAAAATATAATTCAGCTGAGTTGAACTAGAATTCAAAATGCATTACAAAAACAAATCATAAGTCACAGAATAACAAGAGTGGAAAACTGATTGATCGGTCTTCTGTTGAAAATAGCAAAAAAAACTTCCTCTAAAGTTCCAAAAAAAATTTTGATTAATGAATTATGCTCACCACCCGTTTTGAGGAAGGAGAGGAACAGTGGACTTCTTGAGAAATGGAGAAACTTGAGGAGACAACGGAAGCAAAATACAAAGATCTTTCAAAAGGATGGTCAGTGGGATGGGAGAGGGTTAAATCAACCAATCCCAGACTTATGCATGTGGCTGCAAAGGAGCAGTGCAGGATCATTGTGTATTTTGATGTCCATTGTTTGATGCTCTTGTCATTATTAGTTTATCTTATTAGAAATGCCCCCTGAGTCATATTAAATCTCTTGGTTATACATTGTCTTTTATTTTAATTATAACTGGCAAAAGAGCAGTGGTCACAATTTTTAAATTTTGCAACATCTTCTAGAAGAAGATTCAGGGGCAATTCACCATTGGCATTTGGCTGGTCACTCTCAGGATTTAAGAGTTTGGAACCCAAGATGGATATCTATTTTTTTAGACTCACTTGCAGCTATTTTCTAGAACACTGGCATCCAAGGATGAACAACACACGTCAAAACATTAACAATATTGATAAAAATAACTCAATAA
>NW_007734594.1:33539-34568 GCF_000696425.1 Galeopterus variegatus | reverse complement strand
TTTGCTCCTAAGACAAAGCTGCACAAGAAGAGAAGGTTTCTATGTCACGTGCTGAGGTTCATGGCATCAGATAGGAATTGTGGAGAATGAAGAAAGGAAGATGCTCAGGTCGTGGAGGAAGCGGGGAATGTACAGCAGGAGTTGGGCTGAGATTATAAACAGCACCTGTAACAGCCTCAACTTGTGTGTGCAGAAGCAAAGTCATGGACTAGATGACTGTAATTTCCATTGCTTGCCACGTGTCCCTCCTGGAGAAGGCTATTCATACAATTCATTACATACCAGGGTTTGTTCATCCTCGTTACATGGCTTCTGTAAGATTGACTGCCATTCAGCTCCAGCTCTATATCATGCTATTAAAGCTAGGAGAAATCAGAATGATTTCCTACTATACCCCTAACTCAAGGTCTTGCAGCATTTGTTTAGGTTACAGTGTGTAATCTGTTGCAGTGTGTAGTCTGTTGCAGTGTGTAATCTGTTGCAGTGTGTAATCTGTTGCAGTGTGTAATCTGTTGCAGTGTGTAATCTGTTGCAGTGTGTAATCTGTCTCATATTCTCCCCTTAAATGGAGAAAGACTTTAATTTTAACCCATCTGACAAGTGTCATGCATTTTAAAAAGACTGTTTAGTATGAAAAGTCCTCTGACTCTTCTCAACCAGCACATGGCAGTGGAGAGAAGTGGATGTAATATTAGTAAACCCTGTGGGATTGTCTAGGAGAAGATTCGTGAATGCAGAAGGAAGCCGTTCAGAGTTTGCAGTCATGATAACGTCATTGCAGGGCATTGCAGCTGTTGAGATCCATTTAAGAGGAACATCTGATGAGAGTGGGATGTCACACTGCTGCATCTCTTCCCCATCACATGCCAGAGACAACCCTAAAGAGAACAGCTGGGGATTCAGTTAACAGAGACTTGCTGAAAGTCAAGAGCAGCTGTGGCCACCAGGGACATTGAAATGGCACTGCAATTGCTGGTGGCTGGTTCATGGTGCACTGATTCCTGCTCAGACTCGTATGATCACTTCCTC
>NW_007734594.1:30586-32285 GCF_000696425.1 Galeopterus variegatus | reverse complement strand
GCAGGACACAGTCAGGAGAGGATTCAGAAGAACACGGGTCCCCCCTCTGATGCATTGACTGTGGCCAGACATGGCCCAGTCATACAGCATCATTATTATAAATTTTGGGGTCCTCCTGGGCTAATGCCTGGTATTGCCGTAGTGAGAACATTTTGGCTGTTGTTTTTCATTCTATTATGGCCTCCAGGGAGGATGTGATTGTGCATATTACCAGAGGCAGCAAGTGAGGGAGGATGAGACAGGTGACCATTATGAGAAGAACCATGATAATTAGGGTTTTGAACTCTCCAAACACATTAAACCAGCCTCTGAAGAGGTTTCCTGGTTCCAGCCTGACCATTTTTGTACAGAGACATGAGCTAATTTTCTTATTTTTGTGGCTATGTCAGTGATTGCTTTTTGACTGAAGAGTTAAATTTTCCGCAGACTTCTCCCTCCTCCACTAGGAGGTAGCCTAGTGCCAACCTATTTTGATAAATGTCCTTTGCACTTGGGCTTGCTGGCCCGCCAGGAGTTCTAGAGCCATGGCAGTTTTGTTGGTAATTATTTCTAAAACTGCCTGGAGTCTTATGATACAGTTTAGCATGTAGATGGTGGTTCTGTATCCCCGGCTACCATCCTGAGCGCAGGTGGCAGGGCCACAATNTGTTTCCCCCAACTCAATAGACTGCTTGGGTCTCAGGTCATCATATAGGGGGATTCCCAGTTGTGGACCTTGCTCCTGTGGCAACAGGAAGAAACCTTGTTGAATAATTCCTAGAGTGCAACATCCACTCCATTTGGTGGGGAGATGGGTATAAGCCCTTTTCCCACAGACCCAGAAGAGCCCTTCAGGTACAGTTCAAAGTTTCCCAGGACTGATTGATTTCTGGGATTCCCTGGAAGAGCCAAGATCCCATATAATTTGTTAGGTGGTGGTATTTGGAGTGTGGTATACAGGACTTGTGGTGGGCAGTCTCATTGGTCAGAGATCAAGCCCAGTATTGAGTGGTGGTTTGAGGCCACCAGGTGTGGGAAGTTTTATTTAAAGAATACACCTATTGGCAAAAGGTTTTTCCAACCCACTGAGTGAAATTTGACCTTTTCTACTTAGGCAATTCCACCTGGTGACCTCTGAGGATAGGACCCAACTGAGGGGAGGGGCAGATGCCCATAGGACTAGGGTCTCATTCCAAAGGAGGATTTCAGAAACCTCCAGGCTAGATCCCTTCCATGGCCATTCCTCACTCATTAGGGCTCCCCCGCATACCCAACAGGTTGAAACATTTAGGGTTTGGGCTATGTTTTCTGCCAAGTATATAAACAGATTCTGGCTGACCATCGGCAGATCTAGGGTCACCTTTTTAAGGGAGGCCTTGAGTCGGGTGTAGAGTCCCAAGTCTTGGCCTGGAGAGGACCCAGGGCTGGTGGATGAGGTCCCAGGGCTGGTGAGGGGTTGAAGATGGTCGTGAACCCTACCCAATGGGTTGGTTGAAGTGCACATGGTCCAGGTACAGCCATCTATTTCATCCCCATCATTGATGACCATGCACTTGGTTGGGAATGGTTTAAGAGAGGGTAGTTTGGGTGTTCTGGTTAGGCCTTTTAAGGCTTTCCAGGAGGAGGTTGGCTCTCCATCCTCTTCATCTTCCCCCTTCATGGGGAGCCCAAGGAGGAGTACCAGGGCAAGAGCCCAAGCTAGAATCAGGTTAGGGTTCAT
>NW_007734594.1:25772-30237 GCF_000696425.1 Galeopterus variegatus | reverse complement strand
GGAGTACCAGGGCAAGAGCCCAAGCTAGAATCAGGTTAGGGTTCATGTTCCCTCAGGGGATAGGAAGTATAACTTGTTTGGAGGTCCCTGAAATGGTTCACAGGGGAAAGAGATAATGTGATACACACAACAGAAAAGTATCACCAGTTCCTAAAAGCAAAGTCCAGCAATTTCTGCAGGGGCATAATTTTTCATTGGAGATCCTCAGGCTTCCATCATGTGTAGACTAGTGAGCCCTCAGAGTGACTAGAGCAGGGCTGATGTCATCTAGAGTCTCTGAAGCAGGTCTGGGTCCTTGTTTCTGGAGAGTCAGCTTACAGGGTGAAGTTTGGTGAGGAATGCAGTCCCATGCAGTTGTGGCTGGTTTGAGTCTGCTGTGTTGTATCCATGGAGTGACCTCAGCTACTTTGACTACATTAGGGGTAGACAACAAGACATTAAAAGATCCCTTCCACAGGGGTTTGAGGGGTTGTACATTCTATTCTTTTACCCAAACAGAGGTACCTGGCTTGTAGGGGTGTATGGGGGGTTAAGACTAATTGAGAGTCGTTCTCCTACCCACTGGTGAATGGCCCACATGGTTTTCCCTAAGGCTAGGAGCTGTTGTTGCATGGTCACATGTCCAACCTCTGTCAGATCACCTTGAATAGCCTTGATGAGAGAAGTAGGCCTTCCATACAGGATTTCAAAGGGATCCTAAGGCTAGGAGCTGTTGTTGCATGGTCACATGTCCAACCTCTATCAGATCACCTTGAATAGCCTTGATGAGAGAAGTAGGCCTTCCATACAGGATTTCAAAGGGAGAGAGGCCTGTGCACTTGGGAGAAGTAGATCAGATCTGGAACAAAACCCTGTGGAGGACTTTGTTCCAGTGCAGGTGGGTTTCTTGGCAAAGCTTTCTGAGGTGAGTTTTTATAGTCCTGTTCATGCCTTCAGTCATTCCTGAACTTTGGGGTAGATAGGCAGTATGAAGCTCCCAGGTAATTTTTAAATTCTGGGCTAGCAGTTGAAGAATTTCAGCTACAAATTCTGGTCTGTTGTTGGATACAATGACCAAAGTCAGACCAAACCTTGGGATGATTTCTTGCAGGAGTATTCAGGCTACTTCAGGACATTCTCAGTTCAGGTAGGAAAGGCCTCAACACAACCAGAATGGGTGCACACCAAGACAAGGAGATACTTATAGCCTTAGAGACCTGGGAATTTTGGTGAAATCTTCTTCAAGGTTTTTGAAAGGAGTTGCACCTATGGCCTGGATTCCTGGAGAGGCAATTGAGTATGATTTGGGGTTGTTCCATGCACACAGAGTACATTGTGAACAGATGGTCCAGATCAGACTGTCAAGCTGAGGAATATGGAAGTAGTGGCCTGAAGTGTCTTTGGATGCTGTCTGTTCAAAATGGGAATCTTCATGGAACTATTTAACTACCACTGGGGCCAGGGTATTAGGGATAACAACCTGTCTATCAAGGAGTTTCCACCATCCTTCCGGCAGAAGTGTTCCATTTTCTGTCTTGAGTCAGGTTACCTCCTGGGGTAAGTTGGGGTACAGTTGAGCAGAGAAATTGGGAGCAGGGTGGCTATTAATTTTGGTTCATCCTCTGATGTGGGAGGCAGGCTGTGGCAGCTAGCTTGGCTGCTTGGTCCGCCTTGCAGTTTCCTTTGGCTTGGGAAATATTTCCCTTCTGGTGGCCTCTACAGTGCATGACTTTCTCCTTTTTCAGAGCCCAAACTGTCTCTAGGAGATCTGTGACTTCCTCTTGGTATTTTACGTTCTTGCCTGTTGAGGTGATTAAGCCCCATTCCTTATACAAAGCTTTGTGGGCATGGAGGATAGTAGAGGCAAACTCAGAGTCTGTGCAAATGTTGACTTTAGTTCTAGTGGCCAGCTGTAAGGCATGGGTCAAGGCAACCTACTTGGCTTTCTGGACGGAAGTCCCTGTAGGCAAGGTCTTGGCTTTGATAGTGGAGTCAAGAGTGACCATGGCATATCCTGCTCACATTGGCCATTGATGACAGAGCTGCTCCCATCTGTGTAGTACTCAACATTGGGGTCTGAGAGAGGCTGATCTTTGAGGTCTGGTTGGCTGGAGTACACTTCTTTGAGCACTTCTATGTGATCATGATCTGGGTCTCCAGTCCTGAGTGGCTACAGTGTAGCAGGATTGAGCATTTTAACTACTTCCAGATGTATGTGAAGATTTCCACATAACATCCCTTGATATCTAGTTAGTCAGGCATTAGTGAGTCAGTAATGTCCTTTGAAATCCAGCAAAGTGAGGACATCATGGGGCACCTGCACAGTGGTTTCTCGTCCCAAGCAACCAGAAGTGCCATGACCACTACTGTCTGGAGACAGGGCAGCCAGCCTTGCGCTACTGTGTCCAGCTATTCTGAAAGGTATGCAACAGGGCAGTGCCAGGGACACAGAAGCTGAGTTAGAACTCCCACCACAATGCCCTGTCTCTTGTGGATGTATAGAAAGAAGGGCTTTTCCAAGTCAGGCAGTCCCAGTCCTGGGGCACTCGTAAATGCCCTTTTTATGTCCTTGAAGGCCTTTTATTGAGCTGTTTCCCAGATCAGGGATTCTTTTTGTCCCCTTTAGTTGCTTCATATAGAGGTTTGGCCAGCACTGCAAAGTTAGGAATCCAGATCCTGCAGGAACCCACTGTCCCAGGAAATGATGAATCTGTTTTTGGGTGTTGGGGATCAGGATGGAACAGACAGCCTGTTCTGGGTGTTGGGGATCAGCCTAGAACAGACCAGCACTCTGGTCCCAGTTGGTGTTGTCCTTGGAAGATATAGAACCCCAGATATTTGGCTTTTTTTGTGGCATATTTGGGCCTTTTTCTTAGATACCTTGTATCATTTTCCCCAAAGAAGGTTGAGGAAGAGTTCAGTCCCTTTCACACATTCTTGGTGTGTCCTTCTGGCCAGCAACAGAGCATCAACGTATTGGAGCAGAACACACCCACTTTGTTTGGGAAAGCCTGTAGGTCAGAAGCCAGGCTTGTGCTGAAAATGGTTGGGAAGTTCTTGAACCCCTGAGGCAACCAAGTCCAAGTTAATTGTCTTTGGGTCTCCTCAAGACTGTCCCACTGGAAAACAAAAATGGATTGTCTTGGAGAGCTAGTCTGATGCAGAAGAAGGCATCTTTAAGGTCCAAACAGGTGAAGTAAGTGGTGTCAGCAGGGATTAACCTCAGAAGCATGTATGGGTTAGGAACAGCAGGGTTCAGGGTGATAGTTGCTTGGTTGACTGTCCTGAGGTCTTGTACTGGTTGGAAGTCATTGGCCTCTGGCTTCTGAACTGGCAGTAGAGGTGTGTTCCAGGGGGACTAGCATGGCCTTAAAAGTCTCAGGGTGATAGTTGCTTGGTTGACTGTCCTGAGGTCTTGTACTGGTTGGAAGTCATTGGTCTCTGGCTTCTGAACTGGCAGTAGAGGTGTGTTCCAGGGGGACTAGCATGGCCTTAAAAGTCCATATCTCAGGAGTCTGTCCAGATGTTTTTGTATGCCCTGTTGCACCATCAGGGGATATAGTATTGCTTTTTTCAGACCAGTGTTGCCTCTGGTTTCAGTTCCACCAGGACAGGAGAATGTCCTTGGCTAGATGTGGTGGATTGTCTTCAGCCCAGACACTAGGCACTCAGAAGGGAAACTCCAGCAATATTGTTGTCATGGTCTCTATATTAAACAACCACCATTCTTCCTCCTGGGGAATGGTGAGGGACAGAATTTGAGCCTCTGAATCTCTCAGAGTTAGGGACATTTCTCCAGTCTTCAAGAAAGCTATTTGGACCTGCAACTTACTTAGGAGATCTCTTCCAAGTAGGTGTATTGGACAGTTGGGCAGATAAAGAAACTCATGAATAACCTCTTTTTTTCCTATGTTACACTTTCTGGGCAGTAAGAAGGTGTGTTTCTGTCAGTTTCCTGTGGCTCTGACTATGGTGGTTTGTTTCTGAGAGAAAGGTCCAAGAGGCTGTGTGACTACAGAATGTTCAGCTCCAGTCTCCATCATGAAATTTATAGGTTGGCCCCCAACCATCATTTGGGCCAAGGGCTCCTAGGGGCCCAGGGAAAGGAACCCCAGGTGGTCCTAGTCACTTTCATATTGTTCAAGTTCAGCCAAGCCAATGAAATCTTGCTGGGGTGCCTTGGTTGCTGGTTTGCCTGGATTACGGTCTCCTCGGGAGGCTTGTCCTTGCTCAGGGGCTGGAATTTGCCTTTACCAGTGGCCAGGAGTTGGGGACACTCATTCTCCCAATGACCATCATTGGAGAAGGTACATTTATTAGGTCTTAGAGGTGGTCTGGAACTGGGTGCATCCTGTGGCTGCCCCCTGGTCAGCTTTCAGTCTTGGCCCTGGGGCTATTTTGGAGTACCCGACTTTTCAACCACTGCAGCAGCTAGGAGGTCCACCTTCTTCTTCATTCTCTTGTCTGCCTCACAATGGTTCTCCAG
>NW_007734594.1:25010-25562 GCF_000696425.1 Galeopterus variegatus | reverse complement strand
CAGCAGCTAGGAGGTCCACCTTCTTCTTCATTCTCTTGTCTGCCTCACAATGGTTCTCCAGATCCTGGTTGATGAACACCTTAGTTGCAATTTCTAAGAGTTAGGCAATGTTCATGCCAGCAAACCCTTCCAGCTTTTGCTGCTTGTGGTGAATATCCCCGTGTGCTTGTCCCACAAAAGTTGCATTGACCATCCTCTGGTTTTTGGGCTGTTCCTGGTCATAGGGCATGTAGAGGTGGAATGCCTCACAGAGACTTTCATAGAACTGACTGGGGCTTTCATCTGGCTTCTAGAGGACTTCTGAGATCTTACTCATGTTGGTTGGCTTTTCTTCCCCTTCTTTTAGGCCTCCCAGGAGAGCCTCTTGGTATCACTCCAGCATCCATAGGCCCTGATCTGTGTTGGGGTCCCGGTGTGGATTCTCACTGGGGAAATGGGTCTGGGCATATACTTGCGTATTCAGCATCCTGGATAGGGCATGGTCTTGGAGCCATTTTAGAGCCTCCTGGCTGATACAGCATTTCTCTTCTGTATTGAAGAGAGTCAATAGGA
>NW_007734594.1:23166-24476 GCF_000696425.1 Galeopterus variegatus | reverse complement strand
AGAAGGTCAGTCATTGTGAATAGCTGATAGATGAAGGTTGGGTTTCCTCCCTGTAGGTGCCCATCCTGATCATACTCTAATGGACTTTGAGTCTCTCAGAGCAGCATCTGGAGAGCCATTCCCCATAGTTAACTGGTTGAAGGCTGGGTCCAGCTTGGACCATATGGGGTCAAGACAGGTGGTGGTGGGGTCTCTGGAGAAGTGGGGGTAAGGTTGTCATGTCTAATGGGCCAGGAGGAGGTGCTGGAATCCCTGCTGGAGTGGAAGGTGGTGACTGGGATGGACTGTGGGAGCAGCAGAGCAGTTGGCCTGGTCACATAGGGAGGTGGAAGATCCTCTGGATCTGAGGGCAAGATGGCTGGTTTGCGGGCTGCATGTAGTGGTCGCCTTTGTGTGTGAGTCTGACCTAGGACTGGCATTTCTTGGGCCAGAATTTGGCAGTGTTTTTCCATGTAGGCTTTTAAACAGAAGGGTGGAGAATGAACTAAGTCTTCCCAAGAATCAATATAGAGACACTGGTCAGAGTGGTCCTAAGGGTCATTTCCATGGTGGCCAGTAATGACGTTTCTGACTTGACAGATAAGGGAAAGGTCAAAGGACCCATCAGAGGGCCATCCTACATTGAACGATGACCAATCCACCTCACAGAATGCCCTGAATTTGTCAGGAGATAGTTTGACACCATAGTCACCAGAAAAGCCATTTTATAACTCCTCAGCATAAAGCTAAGTTGGTTTGCTAGGTGTTCCTTCCATGTTTTCCACCCATGATAGGTGTAGCAACAGCTATTTGCAACAGCTACCTAATTGCTTTGTCCGTCTCTGGCCACTCACCTCATGGTGATATTTCAGGCACCTCTTGGCTTTGGTGAGACAATACAAACCCCCATCAGGACCTCTCGTTGAGAGACACTCTTAGCCATTTGAGGTTTGCCACAGAACTGTGGATCAGGACTCTGCATTTGATTCATTTACTCAAATACAACCACACATATTCATTCACCACCTGAAAACTACTGAAATTCTTACCTGAGAATGAGGTTTCCTCTGTGAAATGGAGTTTACCACCCAAAAAATTACTGAAATTCTGACCTTACCAAGGGACATGGTTTCCTCTGTGAAATGGAGTTTTAAGACATTCCACCCTTTCAGAGGTGACCAGGCTCCCCTTCTACTCTTGCAGGAGTGGGAACCTAGTGGGACCCAGGTCCTTACCTAGTCCAATGGGTGAAGCTCCCCTGGTCTGGTTCCTGCACCTCTTTGGGATCCATTGTGCTCAGGGTTTGAACTCCATGTCCACCTGGCAAGGTC
>NW_007734594.1:20237-22805 GCF_000696425.1 Galeopterus variegatus | reverse complement strand
CTGCACCTCTTTGGGATCCATTGTGCTCAGGGTTTGAACTCCATGTCCACCTGGCAAGGTCTTTCCCACTCATGGAGAACTCTCCATTGGTGCCTGAGTGCAGTCTGCATTATCAGGTGTCCCAGGGGCTGAGACTGAGAAACACGGGAGTCAGTCAAGCCACCATCTCCACCATCCCGGATGAGCCCCCAAGAAATGTTACAGTGTATTAGTGCCATGTTACAGTGAACTCTCAGGGAGATGAAGGACACTGAGGCTTGAAGCAGGAAGCAGAGTTTATTGATGCCAGCAATGGCTCAGCAGACTCATGTCACAAATTCTGAGCCCCAAACACAGTGAGGCTGTCTCTTTTATATTGTTACACTTCTGGTTTTTACAGTGGGGTAAAGGGGTGACCTTATATGGTTATAACTTCTGTTTAGGTGGGAAAAGTTCAGGGTGCATTAGCTGTTATAGCAGGGTGGTGCACAGCTGGACATATATGATAGCAGGGTGGGGCACAGTCAGGAGAACATGGGTCCCTCAAATAGTAGTATTTTGGAGTCAAGTTCTGTTGTTTGTATTCATTAATTTTTAAGGATGGTCTGGATATGCAGCCTTCTTTCAAAATGAACCTACATTCTCCAAGGCCAGACCCCCAGGCATACATCAATGCTCCTGTTCCAGAAAACAGTAATGTGAAAAAATTAGCCATTCTCAGGTGGTCTTTGCTGTCTGCCTGTGAGAGACCTCAGGGCTGTTTGCTCAACATAATATTGATAATATTGATAAGTGGTAGACACTTGTAAACATTTTGTGGATATATATAGGATAACTTTCATAATCACTCTTAAGCTGATGCTTACATTCAAGAAATACCTAAAATATGTATCAAGTCCATTCTATTCAAATAAGGTACAGACAAAACAACAGCTTCTGTGTAGCTTACCAGGTAATAAGAGACAGAGACAACAAGCAGGTAAAAAGAAAAAAATATATAGTAAATGATAGGATGTCCATAAACCTGGTAAAGGGAAAGAGGGAGGTGGGGAGGTAATATTTCACAAATAGACATTTATATAATGGCCTGAAGGAAGTGAGGAAAGTATTTCTGCCAGAGGAAATACAAGTAAAAGTTCAAGGCCCTGAGATGAAAGCATAATTATTATTCTGGAGGAAAAGCAAGGAGGCAAATTTATAGGAAAAGAATTCAGAGAGGTATAGGAGGGCTGGACCATGAGCTTTTACATCAAAGGGCTTTGGCTACTACCCTGAGTATGATGGGAAGCTGTGGAGGGGTTGTGGTCTTCAAACTGATGTGATGTAAGACAGTTTACAAGGGTTACTTTTACTGCTATTTTGAGAGTAGACTGCAGGAACACTGGGGTGTAATTACAGAGACCAGTTCAGAGGTTCATCATAGTAATCCAAAGGAAAGTTGTGGGTGCCTTATGCCAGGGCAGTTGCTAGTAGAGTGAGGATATGCAGTCAGCATCTGAACACATTTTGAAGGCAGAACTGAAGGAGTTGTTATGAATGAACTGGATGGATTGCACAAGAGAAAGAGAGAAGTAAAGATTGCTGCCAAAGGCAAAAACTCAGCAACCAGAATACACAGTATTGCCCTCAGGTGAGATAGAAACAATGGAAGGGGAAGGGATTTGGGGGTGGACTTGGGTGAGGGGAAGATCAGGAGCATAGTTTGGGACACATTGAGTTCATGACCCTTGTCACCCCCAAAATGAAAATATCAAGGAAGCAGGTTGGTGAATAAGACCAGAGTTCAGGGGCAAGATCTGTGCTTCAGACATGGATATGGGATCATTGTTGCATAAACAGATGTATAAAACCCAAGTGTGTAGTCCAGGGTTTGAGCTCTAGGGTATTCCAACTTGTAAAGCTTGGGAGATGTGCAGACACAGAGAGGAGTACTGAAAAACAGCAGCCAGAAAGCTGAAAAGAAGAAACCAGCAGAGTGTGGTGTCCTGGAAGAAAAGTAGAAAAGGTGTTTTCAGAGGAATGGTGTCATCAGCTGTGATAATGGCACTGACAGCCAACTGGGGAGATAAGGACCAGCAGCTGGTCACTGGGGTTGGCAATGGGAGGCCATCAGGGACCTTGCCAAGAGCACTTTTGAGTCCGAAAAACATTTACATGTCTGTTTGTGAATACTAAAAAGCAACCCACTAACCAAACCAAACTAAAACAACAAAAAAGCTACAAATACTAAATATTGCAGAGTATATATGAAAACTGAGTAGCTACTAGAGCTTTACATTTCATGACAAAGGAATTATGTAACAGAGACTATGTGTGGGAAAGCCTGCTGTTACCCCAAGCTGGCCTCTCTTATCCAGTGTGCATGGTTTCATGCTCTGCAGTCTCCCCAGTGGCCAGTTCTGATGGCCACTTACAGACAGTGCACCTACTCTCCAGGAGTGGCTGGTGTCATCCCACCATCAGTTCCCTGTAGTACATGACATGTACTCACTGAGACAGCTCTAGAAAATCTGCCCCAGTTTGCTACGTGTTGTCCCCTCCAGGGTGAAACCCAGCACCTCGCAGAAGCTTCCCCCTCCTTCCTTATCA
>NW_007734594.1:18330-19246 GCF_000696425.1 Galeopterus variegatus | reverse complement strand
AGAGCAAAGATGACCACTCGTGAGTTCCATAGTACATTAGTTATCTAGTTTTGCATAACAAATTATGCCAAAAGACATGCTTACTTTCTCTGTTGGTCAGGAATCAAGAGTGGCTTAACGGGGTCCTATGGCTCTGAGTCTCTCCTAAGGCATCAGTCTCTTTAAGGCTTGAGTAAAGATGGGTTTATTTCTGAGCTCACCCAGTATTTATTGACAGTATTTAGCTTCTCATAAACCATTTGACTGAGGCCTCGGTTTCTCTCTGTCTGTTGGCCAGAAGCTTCCCTCAGTTCTTTGTCCTGTTATTCTCTCCATAGGGCAGCTCACAGCATGGCAGCTTGTTTATATCAAAACAAGCAGGTGAGGAGAAGAAAAAGAGAAGAAGGAGGAAGAGCAGAAGAAGAATGGGCGAGAGACACAGAGAAAGAGAGAGGGGGACATTAAATCAAGTCACCGGCCCAGCCCACGCACAGGAGAAGAGATGGCATCAGGGGTAAGTACCAGCAGGTGGGGATCACTGGAAGCCACTTCGGAAGCTGGCTACCATGCAAGCTTAGGTCACAGAAGACAATGCAGCCTCCAGCTTCTCCTCTAGGAACCCTCAGGTGGCTGTGTGGAGATGTCCATTAGCAGGAACTAAGGCTTTCTGCAAATCACTATCAATTTGCTAGACATTTGAGTGAACTACCCTAGAAGTGGACTCTCCAGCCTCAGTCAAACCTTCAGACGGCCGCTGGTCTAGCCAACATCTTCATTGCAATTTCATGAGAGGCAGTGAGTCAGAACCGCCCAGATAAACTACTCCCAAGTTCCTGCTCCAAAAAAACTGAGTAATTTGGGGGTAATTTGTCACAAGCATACGTTTGTACTTTGCCTCAAGGGGCTTCTCCATGGACATTTCTGGAAGTGCCATGGT
>NW_007734594.1:16004-17912 GCF_000696425.1 Galeopterus variegatus | reverse complement strand
GCATACGTTTGTACTTTGCCTCAAGGGGCTTCTCCATGGACATTTCTGGAAGTGCCATGGTCAGAATGCTTCTGTGAATGCAACCATCAACAACATCTGCAAATACTCTATCACTGAGAGGTGCTTCATAGTCCTTGTGAGAAATTGGAGAAGGAACTGATTAAACTTGTCACCATAATAAGCAACACTAAGGTTGGAGGATTGTCTGTTTTATCTTAATTGAACTCTGACAGTAAATGCTATGAGGTTTAGAATCTTACTTGTGAAAAATCAGGTTCTTTCTAGAAAATATCTAGTGCTTTCAGCTAAAGTTGCACCATTTATGTTTTGATTGGCTAAAATCCTACAGCATGTCAGAAATTTTACTCAGTTTTAAGTCAAAGTGTGGTAGAAGGAGAAGGCTGTAGGTTCTTCACAGTAGCCTAATGGCTTTTAGGGACTGGAAGAACCCAGATTATTCCATCACTAAGGAGCTCACTCAGCAGGCTACCTGAATCACTGGAAAACAATTAATAGCAACACTGAAATTCAAAGACCTCTCAAACTTCAAGTAATCTTTTTCTTTTTTATGTGTATTGGTGTCCCATGGGAGACAGTGATAAGGGTGAGCTAGGACCTTGAATCCTCCTGAGATATCATCACAGCTCACTCTCAGTAACAGGCTTTGGGACCCCTGCCTTGCCCACCCCTTGTCGCTAAGCGTCAGCATTTAATTCCCATCCAACCCAAGCCCAGCAAGCCTTGAGCTCCACACACACACACACACACACCCATGAACACACAGACAAAGAGAATGAAGTTCTATCTGGTCCCTACAAACTACTTTGCGGATTTTGATCTACAGACCATATTGTAGCCTTTGCTCATTTCATTTACAGAACATAAATATTTCTTAACTTCAAAATACAAACAGATAACACTTGTTTCTTGAATGTCCCATGGGCTTTACCACCTAACATTGAAGCTTTCTCTAAGGCATCTACATCAGGAGAAAATAAGAGAGTTTGTAATACTGAGCCTCATATTTAAATCCCCACCATTTCTAAATCGAGGAACTAACTTCCCCACCTTTATCCACCTTTAGAGTTCAGCTTTGAATTTCCGGCCTGGCTATCCGTAGCTAAAAAATTTCTGAGTGTCTTTAGGGAAGTCAAGTGGTATAAAAATACTTCAGTAGCTGGCTCTCCAGACTCTGATTTAACTTGTACTTAAATTTAGCTTCTTAAGTACCTTCTTAAGGGAAAGTATTTCAGCGGGAGCCAAATAAAACTGAAGCTCCTTTTCTCATCGAGTTGTAAGATCATCTAGTCTCTACTGCTTTCCCCAAATTCTTCTTTTCTTTCCTCATGAGTTTTAATTCTTATTTCATCTGGATCCCAAAGGAAATCAGAGCAGACTTGGACAAATGCCATATTCTCCTCTATGATGGATTTTGCTTTGATTTTCATCACCGTACTATATATGAGACAAAAAAGCATTTCTTGAACATGTATTCTATGCCTAGTGTATGCAATGCATTAGGCTGATTGAAGGACATACACGTAGGCTCTATCCCAAGGGTCACTGCAGTCTGTTGGAGAGACAAAAATATTATCATCCTCATAGCTCCCACTTGCTGAGTAGCAGGCTGGGTGTCGTTTTAAGTGCTTTGCTTATCGTAACTTATTTAAGCATTATAACGGTCTTAGAAAGCAGGCACTATTATTATCTTCTTCTCCAGATTTGGAAACTTACGTACACAAGGTTAGTAACTTCATTTAAGATAACCAGGCTAGTAGGAGGCAGAACTATAATAAGAACCCAGGGGTTCTGACTCCAGAACCCTGGTTTCTAGCCACTATGCTAACCTGCCCTCCAAAAGCAATTAATGGCTGTGCAAAATCTCTGCTCATTCTCACAACAGGATTT
>NW_007734594.1:9909-15208 GCF_000696425.1 Galeopterus variegatus | reverse complement strand
CTGCCCTCCAAAAGCAATTAATGGCTGTGCAAAATCTCTGCTCATTCTCACAACAGGATTTCATGGAAAGGACATACCAGTGTGCATTTGCCAGTATCAGAACTGATGCTCTCCACTGAACTCTCCTCTCCTAAAACCATCGTAGTAGCAATAGAGAGCATGTCCCTGCTCTTATCTGAATTCTTCCCTCACTGCATGCCTTTGCTAAGGTAGTTCACGGCCTGAATGTTCTCCTTCACCCCCACCTGTCAGGGACCCATCTTCAGGTTGCAACTGAAATACCTTCTGCTTCACGCATCTTTCCTAATTCACTCACAAGTGAGCACTTTCTCTCTTTTTTCTCCTTCTAGCAAATTCTTTTATCATCATTCAAATCAATTTGCCTTGAAGCAATAGGTATTTTGACATGAGACAGGATGTAGTAGGAGGCATTAAAGTAATGGTGGCAATTTTTAAATTTAATCATCTATTTAATAGAGCACTTTCCTAAGGTCATGGGAACTGTCAGTGACATTAAGGATGGTTTAAGTGCTTAAGGGCCATTAATCTGTGAGGGAATGCACACTGGAATTCAGGGACAGACTGAATTAAGTCAGAGTTGCATTGTGAAGCGATACTTATATTCTTAAAGAGAATACAATTAAAGAAAAACAGAGAAGCATGTGCTAATAACTACAAAAGGAGAGGAGAATAGTTGGCCTGTGGGGATTGGCCTAAAGCATGCAGACAGAAAAAGCAGATCATTTGAAGAACCTATTAATTTCAAACAAATATTTTCAAAGCATCTCTTCTCTGTCCCAGGACCTTGCAAGCTTAGCCTTGAGGGAAGCTGATATGCCTATGGACTTCAACGGTTCCTTATTGGGTCTCATATTTAGCATCTCTACTTACGTACAGCCTTATAACAAACTTTTTTGCAAGTATAAACACTTCTCTAGATAAATTGTAGCTTCTTGCGGACAGGTTTCCATTTCCTTCCTTCCTCAAGGGATAAGAGTTATATTGCAGGTAGGATGCACATAGTCTTCAGATATCTGCCTGGCTTTTATTTCTTCATCCTTGGAGACTGAATTGCACAGATCAAGTATTTGAGAATACACTGCCCGCACTAATGGGGAAATAAGTGAGTCAATTAAAACTTCAGGCCAAGAGTAGGGAGAAGAGATAATGAAAGCGATGTCATGTGTCTCTTGGATGTCACAACTGAGGGACTTATGCTTCATTTCCCATGCAAAACTGCAGCAAGGGTGAGAGACCCAGCTTACAGATGCAAAGCTGCTAGTGAGCCTGTGCGGGGAAGATCTCATGCACCTCTCAGCACAGTTTCCCTCTTCCCTCTTCAGACAGCCCAGGAGCAGGTGAGCAGCAGCTGCACCTGAAAGGCTCAGCAGAGCAGAAGGAACAGTGGATATCGGACAGGACCAGTGGCACAGGACCAAGCACTGTCAGGAGATTGTGCTGACTTAGACGCTTGAGACTTTTGGCCTCCCTCTGTACTATTTTGGAAATGAAACAAAATTCTCTGTAATGGGGAGGGGTTGGAGGCACTCTGCTCTTTCCCTAAGAAGAGGTTTACAACCACTCTGGAGAGATGGGAATTCAAAACATGAATTAATTTTATTCTTAGAAGAGTAAAATTATATTTTCCACATTCACATTGTCTACAGATTTTTATACCTACTACAGGCAGGAGCACTTGAAGGAGAAAATAAATGACTGTTAATTTCACTACCCCGATTAACCAGTGTTGAAATGTCTATATCCTTCTTTCCAGTTTTCTTTCCTTGGGCATGTATTCCATATGTTAATAGAAAAACACACAAATAGCAGTACGATCTTAGTCATCTCTGTGAAGCCTCTAAAGGGAGTAGCACTACATGCCTCTGTGGGTAGGTGTTTAACAGCTCACCCTTGCACACCTACTGTGCGCGTTCTGAAGGAGAGAGAAGAAAATAGCAGAGTCGAGTCAGTTGAATTGTCTAATGCTGATTTGAGAATAAAGTGAGGGACATCAAAATAACAGAGAAGTGTGGTTTCATTAAGGATTTTCACAGATAAGGAATCCCCATTGTCATGTGTAGGGGAAACACTGGACATAGCCTTATTCCCCCTCCCTGTGCATAAAAGAGTCTTCCTACCTGCCCTTGGAGACGAACCCTGGCCAAGGCAGTTATGCAAGGACAGGCACATCCCCTTTAAGATAAACAGAAGGCTGGAGGGAGCAGGGACCCTAAGTAAGTGAACTAGCATNGGGAAATAAGTGAGTCAATTAAAACTTCAGGCCAAGAGTAGGGAGAAGAGATAATGAAAGCGATGTCATGTGTCTCTTGGATGTCACAACTGAAGGACTTATGCTTCATTTCCCATGCAAAACTGCAGCGAGGGTGAGAGACCCAGCTTACAGATGCAGAGCTGCTAGTGAGCCTGTGCGGGGAAGATCTCATGCACCTCCTTCCCTCTTCAGACAGCCCAGGAGCAGGTGAGCAGCAGCTACACCTGAAAGGCTCAGGAAAGCAGAAGGAACAGTGGAGATCGAACAGGACCAGTGGCACAGGACCAAGCACTGTCAGGAGATTGTGCTGACTTAGATGCTTGAGACTTTTGGCCTCCCTCTGTACTATTTTGGAAATGAAACAAAATTCTCTGTAATGGGGAGGGGTTGGAGGCACTCTGCTCTTTCCCTAAGAAGAAGTTTACAACCACTCTGGAGAGATGGGAATTCAAAACATGAATTAATTTTAATCTTAGAAGAGTAAAATTATATTTTCCACATTCACATTGTCTACAGATTTTTATACCTACTACGGGCAGGAGCACTTGAAGGAGAAAATAAATGACTGTTAATTTCACTACCCCAATTAACCAGTGTTGAAATGTCTATATCCTTCTTTCCAGTTTTCTTTCCTTGGGCATGTATTCCATATGTTAATAGAGAAACACACAAGTAGCAGTACGATCTTAGTCATCTCTGTGAAGCCTGTAAAGGGAGTAGCACTACATGCCTCTGTGGGTAGGTGTTTAACAGCTCACCCTTGCACACCTACTGTGCGCGTTCTGAAGGAGAGAGAAGAAAATAGCAGAGTCGAGTCAGTTGAATTGTCTAATGCTGATTTGAGAATAAAGTGAGGGACATCAAAATAACAGAGAAGTGTGGTTTCATTAAGGATTTTCACAGATAAGGATTCCCCATTGTCATGTGTAGGGTAAACACTGGACATAGCCTTATTCCCCCTCCCTGTGCATACCAGAGTCTTCCTACCTGCCCTGGGAGACGAACCCTGGCCAAGGTAGTTATGCAAGGACAGGCACTTCCCCTTTAAGATAAACAGAAGGCTGGAGGGAGCAGGGACCCTAAGTAAGTGAACTAGCATGCTGGTGCCAGGAGAATAGCAGGTAGATTAATTTGTCTGCTCAGCCAGATCTCCTGCACTCTGAGTTATGTGAGCAGGGTGAGGGTCTGCACAGAAGCCTGAAAATGGTTTATACCCCACTCTGATCTGTTCACTATATAACTGTTGTATGTACCCCATGGTGGCACAGATTTCTGACCAGTGGCCTCCTTGGTACCTCTCCTAAATCTAATAAACCAATGTTTCTACCCGCTGGACCTCCAGATGATTTCTTGGGAATAGGTAAACACTACATGATTGCCCTCTCAGTTTGGGGGCTCCCGCTACACCAGGAAATTTTCAAGGAAATGTCAGGAAGTTGATACCTAGCACGCAATTTTAACTGAGTTTAAATTTTGCTTCATTCCAGCCCCTCTCCTCTACATAACATAATCTATAAAAGTACTTTTGGTGTGATAAGTCATTGTTGTACTTTTCGGATCTCTTTTCCAGGAGTGGCTGATCAGAGCTCAGAGAGGGAATGGTTGGCATCAGAGCTCAGGCAACAGTAAAAGAAAAACAAGCCCCATGGGCACGGTCAGTTCCTGCCCACCGGCCATCAAACTTGCTCCTTTCCTTCACTAAGGAAGCCCTGTTTTGTTCTTTAATTCACACCCCACACACAATGATTTCATCTAGGTGTGCCTCTCGTCGGGCTTAAGGAGATTCCCACAAATTTTATTAATTAGTCAGTCAACAGTGGGCATTTGACCTAATTCTGGCCAATTGGAAGTGAGAAGGGGGTTGCTGACAGCTAAAAATGTTCTTCAATCCTAGTTGAGAGTTATAGAGAATCAACCTCCCTCTCTTGGATTTTGAAAAGGAAAAGCATCTCCCCAGTTGCTCCTGGCAACCATTTTCCATCAGCACAAGGGATTAGCCTTATGCTAAATCTGATAGGATCTGAGAGAAAGAAATGCCAAATACCTGCCTCTCTACTGGCGACCTTGAGCCAAGCACCAGCCCCGCTTGGAGCCAAGCTGACCACTTAGCCAGGTGTGCTGAGTTCATCTTAATGTGGACTGGGAATGCAGGCCAGGAAGGCATTTAGTCTTTCTGCTTCTGTACTCATGAAGGGGATTGGTCAGCACTTTTATTCATGGTGTCTCTGCCTAATAGACATTACTTGTGAATTGCTTTGGTAAAAGGTGAAAGATTTATGTGATCTGAAGAGAAACAAGAGTATACCTGGGAATTGTTTTGGATGTGGCATTTTTAGAGTTAAGTTGTCAACATATTTTATAAATTTCCATGGTTACTGATTTAATCAGGCTTATTCTTTTTGCTAAAATTTAACTAAATTAATTGCCTAGAAAATGGTCTGTTTTTAAATTTATTGACAAATAGTTCTGCATATCAATCTCTCAAATTTTAATTCCCTGTCCATATTTTATTATATTTTCTTTTTAATTCAATGTTTTATGTATCTCTTTATATTTCTGATTAGATTTATTTGATGCTTACCTACTTTATCTTATTTTTAAAGATTAGTATCTGGTTTCAATTTCAAATTGTTTTCTGGAAGATTTCCTTTTTTGTACTTTATCTTATTTTTAAAGATTAGTATCTGGTTTCAATTTCAAATTGTTTTCTGGAAGATCTCCTTTTTTGTTTCTTTCTTCTACTTTCCTTTAATGTTTTATTTTAGTTTTTCTCACTTTTTTATTTGAAAATTTAGCTCATGTATTTATCATTTTATTTAATAATAAAATATGTAAGAGTGTGATTTTTCACTGACTTACCTTTGGCACTTTTTGATATTCATTAATTTCCAATACTCTTCCTTTTATTTTTGTCTGGGAAAGAGGCATATAAGCCCACAAACATGAGAGTCTGCTAATATGGATTTCATGATCTCAGCCAATTTCTATGCCACATTCATATTTTGTGACACATCACACTCTCTGTCC
>NW_007734594.1:7537-9311 GCF_000696425.1 Galeopterus variegatus | reverse complement strand
TACTTTATCTTATTTTTAAAGATTAGTATCTGGTTTCAATTTCAAATTGTTTTCTGGAAGATTTCCTTTTTTGTTTCTTCTACTTTCCTTTAATGTTTTATTTTAGTTTTTCTCACTTTTTTATTTGAAAATTTAGCTCATGTATTTATCATTTTATTTAATAATAAAATATGTAAGAGTGTGATTTTTCACTGACTTACCTTTGGCACTTTTTGATATTCATTAATTTCCAATACTCTTCCTTTTATTTTTGTCTGGGAAAGAGGCATATAAGCCCACAAACATGAGAGTCTGCTAATATGGATTTCATGATCTCAGCCAATTTCTATGCCACATTCATATTTTGTGACACATCACACTCTCTGTCCACCTCCTTCCCCAACATTGTTGCATTGTGGTGAAACTTGGTCTTGGAAGAAGTAAAGAAAAAATAATTCTATTGGAGAAAGGTCAGATAACATTAGTCTCCTTCATGCAGAGTTTCTATAGCCTTCTGATCAATGTAGGTATTGCTTCTGTGAAGTGCAGAGAGACAAAAACTGGTGAAAGTGATTGATTTTCTTTTCTTCTCTGTCTCTCACTTCCTGGTCTGACTATTATGTTTCAGGTATTTAGCCTTGCTTTAATTAGTGGAAATTACTCTTGTATTCTTTAGGGACTGTATGTGAAGTAACTTCTACCACAGCTTTCTTGGAATCTGCCACATATATTTTCCACTGTGGCCTGTGAATGTGGTCACCCAACAGCTGCTTCCCTCCCATTCCACAGCCTACCTGATGCTTTGGAGTTGCACCTTCCTGATAATTGCTGTTAGGACCCATGATTCCAACCTTACTTGCTGCTAAAAGTAATGATACACATCCACTGGGGTGGCTATTATCAAAATACAAAAAGAAAAGAAAAAGAAAATAACATGTGCTGCTGAGTATGTAGAGAAACTGAAACACTCCAACATTTCTGCTAGGAAGGTAAAATGGTGCAGTTGCTGTAGAACAAAATTTGGCTATTCCCCAAGAAGTTAACACAGGATTGTCATATGATCCCGCAATTCCACTTCTAGGTATGTGTCCAGAAAAACTGGAAGCATGAACTCAAGCAGAGATTGTAAACCAATGTTTACCACAGCATTATTCAAAGAAACCTAAAAGTGCAGACAAAGTAATTGCCCATCAATAGATAAATGGATAAGTAACATGTAAATAAAATGGAATATTTTTTAGTCCTAAAAATCAATGAAATTCTGATACATGCTACAGCAGAAATGAATTTTGAGGATATTATGCTAAGTGAAATCAGCCAGTCACAGAAGGACAAATATTGTATAATTCCACTTGTGCGACATCTAGAGTAGTCAAATCCATAGAGACAGAAAGACGAATAGAGGTTACCAGGGGCTTGGGGGCGGGGTGGTGATGGAGAGTTATCTTTTAATGGGTGTAGACTTTCTGGGTGAGATGATGAAAAGATTCCGTAGCTGAACAGAGGTGATGGAGGTCCGACATTGTGAATCTACTCAATGCCACAGAACTGTATACTTAAAAGTGGTTAAAATGGTAAAATTTTTGATGTATATTTTAACTACCATGAGAAAACAGAAGTGATAACAAAAGTTGGTTTTGGTTGCACTTATTTCTCAATCTCCTGAAACACTGACTACTAAGTCATCAATATGAGTGCTAGAGAAGCATGGCTTTAGTGCAAACCCCTTTATTTTAAGTGCTTATTCACTACACTATCTTGAGACTCTCCTGTCTTTAAACTTTTTCGGGAGAAA
>NW_007734594.1:5670-6426 GCF_000696425.1 Galeopterus variegatus | reverse complement strand
TAAGTGCTTATTCACTACACTATCTTGAGACTCTCCTGTCTTTAAACTTTTTCGGGAGAAAATTCCACTCATTTCACTTATAAATATTGAAATTGCATGTAGCTGTTAAGTGATTTTTACTCATAGCTGACCAAATAAGCTGTATTTTAAATGTATTCCTCCTCTAAGCCAATCATTTAGAAGTATTTACTGAGTACCTATTTCATGCTAGATAATTGCATGGTTGCTAGTGATTCAGCAGCAAATGCACCAGATAAAAGTATCTGCTTCCATGGAGTTTATACTCAAAAGTGGGTGAGACAGACAACAATCATGTAAAATAATAAGATATATGATATATTTCCAAGAATGGTGTACATTATGAAGAAAACTAAATCAGAGAAGGAGGCAAGGGACTGTGCATATGCAGTTTGCAATGTGAGTGTCACCAGCATCGTGGTGAAGGTCACTGAGAAGGTGGCATTCAAATAAAGGCAGAGGCAGTGTGAGTGCAGACCACGAAGCCATCAGCAGGAGCAGTGACTCAGGCGAGGCAGGAGCAAATGTGCAGGCCCCCAGGAAGAAGCAGCCTGGCCTGGCCTAGCTCAGGAGGCCTTGCCATAGGCACTGTGAGCAGAGGAGCAGGACAGAGATTATGCTGGAGGGACTGGGGAAGGGGCAGGGCAGACCTGTGGGACTAGTAAACAATTATAACTATAACATTTTCAGCCTTTCCACTCACTCACAGGAAAAGGACAGACTTTGGCAGGTGGGGGG
>NW_007734594.1:2784-4061 GCF_000696425.1 Galeopterus variegatus | reverse complement strand
CACAGATTGGGTGGCTTAGATCATAGATATTATTTCCCACAGTGCTGGAGACTGGAAGTCCAAGATCAAGGTGTTGGCAGGTTTGGTTTCTTTTGAGGGCTCTCTCCTTGACTTGAAAGTAGTTCCCTTCTCCTTGTGTCCTCACATGGTCTTTTATCTGTATCTCTTTCTTTTCTTATACTTCTCTTCAACAGTACTATTGGATTTGAGTCCCACCTTTATGACTTCATTTAATCTTAATTACCTTTCTAACAAGCCCTGTTTCCCATTACAGCCACAGTGGGTGTTAGGGCTTCGACCTATAAGTTTGAGGAGAACATCAGTCCATATCAGCTGCCCCATAGCTTCTTCCTTGGTCCTTTAGGGGCCAGAGGAAAACTTCATCCCTGAAGATTCATTAATAAAAACCACTGAAAAACTTAGATCAATATGAAGAAAAGGCATAACAAATTTTATTATTTAATGTGCTTGGAGAAGGCAAAGCATAGGAGAATCACAAGAGAGTAACGTCCCAAGTGTCCCAAATTCCAGTGGAGTACAGAAGCTTCTATACCAGTGTTCATGAGAGAGAGAGAGAAGGTGGGGGAGGTAGGAGCCCCAGAACAATGGCCTGAGGCCAGGTTTCTCTGAAGTTCTGGGGGAGGTGTCATCACAGGTGAAAGAAGGATGTCAGAAGTTAAAGTNTTCTCTGAAGTTCTGGGGGAGGTGTCATCACAGGTGAAAGAAGGATGTCAGAAGTTAAAGTGGAGACATCTTGTGTGCAAATGAAAATACTTCAGGTAATCTCACAGCTGCCCTCAGAAAGAATAGATAGTGACCAGAGGAGCGGCCTCAGAGGAAATCTGGCTGTTTGCTTATACAGATGTAAATTTCTTTCCACAAAGAAACAGCCTACTAGCCAATCTTGTTTTTGCAGTCTCTGTGAATTAGCCACCTCGAAATATGTCAGGGAAATATATTTGGGGGCTGAAATATTTTTCTTTCCTACAGTCCCCTCTCCTAAGCCAGTCCTGTTGGCAGTCGGTCTACTCTCCTAGATGTCTAGGGTGAGAGGCCTTTCCAAGAAGAATGAAATCAGCACCCCCATCTCGGATCCTCACACCTGGTTGACCCTGTACCTGGCAGTGGGACAGCACCAGGCAACCCAACAAATTGTAAGAAATTGTAAACCACTTCTGTTTTAAGCCACTAAGTTTTAGAGTCATTTTTTATGCAATAGATAACTAAAACAAATCTGGCCCTAGAAGTAAAGTGGTAACATGAAAAAAAAAAAAAAA
>NW_007734594.1:0-1756 GCF_000696425.1 Galeopterus variegatus | reverse complement strand
AAAAAAAAATACATGACATTGTTCTTACTAGGTAAATAAATTAAGTCAATCATTTTCATTGCATATAATCTGTTTAAAGATGGTGATACATACTAGGATTGTCCAGAAAAGGTGAGGAAGCCATAATAACAGATCTTCCAGGTAGTTTCTCTGGTATAAGTCACTTTTGCTTGATCCAAGATGTGTCAGAATTAGAAAGTAAATTAATTTAATAAAGATTGATTGCAATATCTAAATGTGTTTTAAACCTCTCCCATCTCTAGCAGCTCTTGCATAGGCAGAGGTACAACCAGAGTTATCACATGCTTTTATAATGTGCTTTTATAAAGTCACGTTCTTTCAAACTGGTCTAATGCATGTGCAAGCCAAACTGGAGAGTGAATCACCCATGTTTCTTTATAGCTCAAGGGCAACCCAAGTTCTGAGCTGGAGTTGTGACTTGCTCAGAGTGGAGGCTTGGGTTCCTCCAGCACCTCCTCTCGTGTGCTTCCTTCCCCTGGGTTGAGATGGCTCTGGTGGCTGCACCTCATGTCTCCTGTACTCATCTCCTCTTCCAGTGAATTTGTAGGCCTAGCTGCAGCCACAGCCAAACAGATTGCTGCCAGGTACCTCTTTACCAGCCTCCTCTTTTGAATGCTCAGTAATTTCTTCATTGTGCATTCACTTAAGTTGAATTAGCAAAATAGGAAAATACTGGGGAATCTTGATTTGTGTTTTGACTACATGATTCTCTCTTTTCCAGATGCACTTATCTACCTTACAAACTCCTTCTATTATTATCCCTGTAGACTTAGTTTAAACATCCTCTCCTGTGTGAAGCTTTATATGAGTCACTTCTCCTGAATCCCTTGTACTGTAAGGAATTTTGTTGTTGGCTCTCCCATAGCATTTTGCCTATCAACATTTATCTAAATGAAAGTAGTGACAATTGATACTTGAAACCACTTTTATATATCAACACTTTGATTGATAGATATACATATACACATATACAGATACAAATGAGGCAGAAAGCTAGATAAAGATAAGAGCAGGAGGAGGAAACCTGGTTACTTGCAAGTGGGAAAACATGTTCCCTGAGGACATAGGCATGCACGTGCACAAAAGAGGCCATAGGAGACAAAACAATTCCAGACAGGGAGCTTCCCTACCCCACCTTGGGCGCCATTCAGTTGGACCAGTGAGCTCCCACCAGATAGGATGCCAATCACTTTAACCAATAGGACAGAGACTACACCTTGGGCTTAATGAATGACCAAATGACACAAATCCAGCTAAGAGGACTTAACCTCCCCGGGGAATGTAACCACTGGGACTCTTGAACCACTCTCTCCAACCTCTTAGGAGCGTACTCTCTCTTGCTTTGCTAAATAAAACTGTTCTTTGCTTTTCACCTCTGGTGTGTCTCCTCCAATTCTTTGTTTGAGACACCAAGAACCCAGATTCAGCCAGTGGAACCTGGAATCTGGAATTTCCTTTAACACATATACATACATACATACATATATGTATATATGTATGTATACATATATATATANTCAGCCAGTCACAGAAGGACAAATATTGTATAATTCCACTTGTGCGACATCTAGAGTAGTCTAATCCATAGAGACAGAAAGATGAATAGAGGTTACCAGGGGCTTGGGGGCGGGGTGGTGATGGAGAGTTATCTTTTAATGGGTGTAGACTTTCTGTGTGAGATGATGAAAAGATTCCGTAGCTGAACAGAGGTGATGGAGGTCCGACATTGTGAATC
>NW_007734593.1:78299-90754 GCF_000696425.1 Galeopterus variegatus | reverse complement strand
CCAATACAAAAGGACTTTAAAATTATCTTATCTCTCCAAAAATGAAAACACAGTTTGCAAAATAACAAGCTCCCTGTCTTTAGAAGGATCCAAGGGAAAAGCATGTGATGACTTCTCAGAGACACTCTAGAGGGGATCCTGAGCTGGGCGTAGGGGTGGCCCTGAGTAACCTCAAATAACCTACAACTGGAGGGTCATCCCACTCAGCTGCTCTACCCGAAGGCAAAGATGACATGGGAACAGAGGAGGACGGCCAGTTTCTAGGATGCTGCTTGCCAGCTAGGATCTCCCCACTCTGGGTTATGGGACCCACACTGGTCCAATAGGTGCCCCAGACCTTCTTCCCAGAGACCCAGCATTCCCTGGGTTCTGCCTCTTGCCCCCCTCCATCGACCTGACCTGAGTGCAGAAGTCCTGACAGTAAATTTGTTTCAGGTGAAATTTTGATAAATTCAGACTCAAACTCACTCAGCTTATTGATCCCACAGAAAATGTTCATCTTTAAAGACTGCCCAGCTGCATACTTAGTCCACGTGCCACATACTGGGTCACTATGAAATACTGCCAAGACAAACATGTTGCTGGCCCTTCAATGAAGAGGCTTTGTGACATTCTGTTTCTCTCTTCCTAACATGCCACCGGAGCCCCACTGACCCACAGGGAAGGGTCTCCCAGAGGCCGAGTGGCCATCAGCCCATTCTGTTGCTGCCCAGCTGTGGGACTCTGAGCCGTTGTTATCTCATCTGAGAAGCATGGAAGGACATGTCGCTCCCCAGTTATGGGGTGGAGGAAATGGCACAACCACGTGTTGGAAAGGTCCTAAGAACAGGGAAGTTGCTCAGCAAACACTAGTCTCCTGTCCTTTCTTTTGTGTTTCAGCACAGATCACTTCATTTGTGGCTCAGGAGTCCCTTGGCCCTCAGCTGATTAGAAAGGGCCCTCTCGATAGGCCTTGGAAAACAAAGCACCAGGGAAGAAAGGAAGCAGCTAATAAGCTCACACCCATGTGCACCTGCAAACCAACCAGCAGTGCCGAGCCCTGGCCAATGCAGGGTCAAGGCATGGCATGTGGCACACGCTGCCAGCTTGAGACAGGCTTCCGTGAGAGCATTTTGCAGATGGAGATACTGAGGCCCAAGGATATTAAATGACTTGTTCAAGTCCACACCAAACTTCCTACCACAATTTATGTAGAAGGGATAGGAATTAAATAGATGCTGTCTAACATGGAAGCTCCAGAAGGCAGAAATCGTCTGTTTGGATTCCTACAATATCCATAGCAACCAGAACTGACACACAGCAGGTTCTCAGTGAGAGTTTGCATGGATGGATGGATGAACAGCAGAAAGAACTCAAAGACAAAAATCAGAGCATCTGAGAGGTCAACCACATAAGGCTGACCTGTCCCTGAGGCTGGCTTATGCCATATTCCTGTAATGGGAAAAGCAATGAGGGCAGAGGGAAGGTGCCGGGTAGGAGCCCAGCTCAGGGTTCTCTTCTCAAACCACCAGGGAAGGTCCCACCCTGAGCCCTCCCCTTGACCCCAAGACTGTGAAGGGAACTAGGGTGCTCATGGCAATCTATGGAAGATTAGGGTAGATTGTCCTTGTGTGTTGAGTCACTTGTCACATTGAGTACTCACTGAGTGCCCAGCAAGCCCTGTGCTAGGTACTGGACATGTAAAGATTCATGAAGATGGTCCCTGCCTCACAGTCTAGAGGGGTGGAGCAAAAGATGGGAAACCACCGCCATGTCTCTGGGAGCCTCACAGCAAAGGTGTGTACAAGGTGGTGGGGGGTTGTCCATCTGCATGGATGGGTGACAGAAGGACAGAAGGCCACCCCAAGAGGGAGTATCTTGAAGGGGTCTTGAAGCATGAGAGGGATGAGATGTTTGGGAAGGGTGCAAGAATCCCTGGAGGAAGGAACAGCAAAGACAGAGGCACAGATCTGGTATCTGCAGGACACAGTCTCAGAACTACTCCCATGACCAGCCCTGGGAGGGCAGGCACAGAGGGAGGGTCATTGGGAAACAAGGCTGGGGAGATGGGCCGGGGTGGTCACCCCTGCCATTCAGGGAGCTCACAGGCTCGGAAAGACACAGCTCAGCCTTTGGTGGCTCTGGGCAGATCCCTCCCTTCCTTGGTGCTTTCGAATGGGGTGATTTCTGAGGTTCCTTCCTGGCTCTAACATCCTACGACATTTCTCACTAATGCACAAGATCAAATATGTACACAAGACCAGAGGCATAAGAAAACACACAAAGAAATGTGGGTTAATCCAGTGCAAACAGTGGGAGAACGGAAGAGGGTGGCTATGCTGACAACCTTCGGAAACGCCTGTGGAGTCGCATCCTGGTGGATGCATGCCCTGGCCTCTGGAGCCCTGGGCTCCTCCCCAGCCATGGAGGAAGGGGAGGTTCCCAGCTGTCCCCCCGGATGCCCCTGTGAGAGCAGAGTGCCCCCAGTGGGTGTCACAGGAAGGAGCACGGGGGGCTGCCCCTCCCCACCTTGGTGCTGCACCAGGCTGGAGCTGCGGTTCACTCACCCCACAGAGCTCCCAACACTCAGAAAAAAGCTCCTGTGGCAAAAAGTAGTAGGAGTTCTTCCTGTGGCTCTCAGCTCCTACAGTCAGTCTTATTAAGAAGCTACAGTTTTCAAGGAAGGGGAGGTCTTGGGACCCAACAAATCCTAAAGTTAGAGCTGGTTTTTTTTTTTTTAATGTTTTGTTTTGGTTTTACTGGCTATGAATATTCATGTGGTACAAAGCAAGTTGTCACCACTTGTGCCTAAGATGTGATGGCCAGATCCATACTGGCAGCACAAATTGTGATTATACCTAGTGTCTCCCACCCAATTATCCCCTCAATTATCCTGACCTCCCTCCCCAGCCCCCTTTCCCCACTCCACTTTGCATCCCTAGGTATGCTCTCTCCCTCTGCAAGTCCACCGCACCACTGTGGTCTTTCCTTCCTTCTTTCTCTCTTAGCTCCCACTTATGAGTGAGCACATGCAGTATTTATCTGTGCTTTGCTTGTTTCACTCAATGTAAGTTTCTCCAGGTTCATCCATGTTGTTGTAAATGGGAGAATTTCATTCTTTTTTATGGCAGAGTAGTATTCCATGGTGTATATAGACCACACTTTCCTTATCCAATCATCCATTGATGGACGTTTAGTTGGTTCCATATCTTGGCTATTGTGAACAGAGCTGCAATTAACATGGGAGTGCAGGTATCCCTTCGCCATGATGATTTCCATTCCTCTGGATATATACCCAGGAGTGGGATTGCTGGATCATATGGGAGAACTGTCTGTAGCTGTTTGAGAAACCTCCATACTGTTTTCCATAGTGGTTGTACTAATTTACAGTCCCACCAACAGTGTAGGAGTGTTCCCTTCTCTCTACACCCTCACCAGCATTTATTATTCACTGTCTTTTTGATTATAGCCAGTCTAACTGGGGTGAGGTGGTATCTCAATGTAGTTTTGATTTGCATTTCCCTGATGACTAGTGATGTTGAGCACTTTTTCATGTACCTGTTGGCCATTTGTGTGTCTTCCTTTGAAAAATGTCTATTCAGTTCCTTTGCCCATTTTTTAATTGGGTTATTTGTTTTTTACTGTGTAATTGCTTGAGTTCCTTGTATATTCCAGATATTAATCCCTTGTCGGATGCCTAGTTAGCAAAAATTTTCTCCCACTCTGTAGGTTGTCTTCACGTTTTAGTTTGATACAATCCCATTTTTTTATTTTTTCTTTTGTTGTTTGTCCTTTCGGGCTTATGCACCTTTTGGCAGAGGAGCTTAGTTTGGGGGCTGCTATAATCTGAATGTTTGTGTCTCCCCCAAATTCATATATTGAAATCCTCACCCCCAAGATGATGGTATTAAGAGAAGGGGCCTTTGGGAGGTGATTAGGTGGGGAGGGTGGAGCCCTCGTGAATGGGATTAGTGCCCTTGTAAAAAGAGGACCTAGGGAGCTTGTTTGTCTGTCCACCATGTGAGGGCACAGTAAAAAGATGCCATCTGTGACCAGAGAGACAGCCCTCACCAGATACCTTGTCTGCCCTGATCTTGGGCTTCCATCCTCCAGCACTGTGAGAAATGCATTTCCTTGTTTATAAGCCACCCCATCCGTGGCATTCTGTCATAGCAGCCCAGGTGGGCTAAGACCGATGGAGGTGCAGGCTCATCAGCCCCTTTGAGAATGTGAGGAAAGCCACAGACCTCTCCCTAGAAAGATGTTTATGTATTCAGGGTTTTTTGTATGCAAATTCAGAAGAGTGTAGGAACCCCCAGTTGGGGTCCCCTAGAGGTCCTCACAACCAGGTTAAGTCTTCTACCCTTATTCAAACTCCCTGTTTTGCTAATGTGGACATTGAGGCCCAGAAAGATTAGGTGACTCGCCCAAGGTCATCCAGCTAATTAGAGCAGAGTCAGGTCTCCAGGAAATCAGGCTAGCAACTGCCCCACACAGGGAGGAGCCCAGGAGGTGCCAGTCACTGGTGTCTGAACCAGAGCTCACCTGTGGCAGACGCCATGGTTCAGCCCCGGCAGGGAGCACAGAGAAGGGAGAGGGACATCCAGGCTGGGCCTCCAGGTGCTCTGCCTCTGAGGACTGACCATCCCGGAGCTTCTCCCCCTTGCCTCTCTGTCCACAACAGCCAACCTCGCCTGTGGCCGGCCAGACTGGCTCAGCCCTCTCTAAGCAGCAGCCGCATCCCACTCAGCACACAGGACGCTCCACTTAAGCAAAGCTGGGGAACTGCGTCTCCTCACTAGAACTCCTGCTGCTGCCCACATCCCCACCCCTGCACTGTGGGCAGGAGATTTGGATCTGTGAGCAGCAAACTCTACACCTGGGAGGAGAGCCAGGATTTAATAGAGCTCAGGCTCTGAAGTCAGGCCCAGATTCAAATCTTGGCTCAGCCGCTTTGCAGACAGAACAGATGTTTGGCGAAGCGTTTAGCCTTTCCAAGCCTCAGTTTCCTCATCTGTACAATCAGGATCATGATATTACCTCTTCATAGGATTGGTGTCAGAACTAAATGAGATAATTTATGTGAAGTGGTTAACACTGTGCTGGCAGTACATTTCAGCTGTTTTACCACACTGCCCAGGGGTCCCCAGGATATTAAGACCTTCAGGTTCCCAAATCCAGCTATTTATTGTCACCCTAAATAATGGATAGGAAGGAATCCATCTTCTACACTTCTAAGAATTTCCCAAAACATTCAGCGAGAGGCCTCCAGAGAAGCACTTGGAAGAATTCGCCATTAGCAGGTGCTGCCCATGGAGAGGCTGTGAGTTAGCCCTTTCTAGAGACTTTAAAGGCAAGTCATGACCTTCCTGGAATGGCTGAGCGGCAGTCCCTCCAGGAGGCAGGGGAGTGAACCATGTGAGCAGTCATGGCCGTCCACCTGCGTGCTCTTCTGACTGGACCTCAGCAGCTTCTGCTCAGTGGTCAGCAAAACACGGTGAGGCATGGAGGGATGGTGACTCACCTGACACACAGCAGAAACCACGGCTGGCAGCCTCAGTCACATCTGTGACAGGCCTGGAAGCCAGAACCGGGGTAAACTGTCCTCTCCCCAAATGTTAAGGCTCAGCTGGTGGTATGCTGATAAACCAGTTCTTGGGAAGGGGAGAGGAGAGATGGGAAAGGAAGAGGAGGGGAGGAGGAAGAACCCTGACTGTAGCTTGGCCAGTTTTCTTGGTGTAAATACTCGCAGCACGATGGATTTGCAGCTACTGCTGTGGCATCACTGGATGCAGAGCTGGAGAGAGATGGGCGCAATGGGCTCTTCCAAGCTGGTACTAGATTTCCATCTCACTGGCTGCACCCACACCCCATCCCTGGCACTGTCCCAGCTGAGTCCTTGTGAAGAGCAAAGCCTATGCCCTGGGCACATTGAACTGAAGGGAGATTCTTCCTTCTGCTGAGTTGAAACCCGCTTCCCCAGAATCCCCTACCTGGTCCTCACTCCTTCCCTAAAGCCCTGCAGTCAGTCTTCTCTCTCCCTCCTGCTCAACCTGACTCCCTCACCCATGCCTCTGTGGCCAGGCTTTCAGAGCCTTGCCATCCTGACCCTCTCTTCTGGTGCCCCCAGCATTGTCCTGTGCCTGTCAAAGCACAGCTTAGAGAGCTGGCACCACCCTCCACGTGGTGTGAGCGGTGCCGAGTAGAACTTCCATCAGCTGCTTGAATTGGCATGTCATGAGAGGATCTGTCTTTCGGTCTTTCTGCATCTTTGTTCCAACTCCTTGACTGGTTTATAACATCCTAAGAGTGGGCCTCAGCCTTCTTTCTACCCCCGATGCCTGGCTAATATGTCTTGTGCTCACTCTGCAGTGCAATTACTGCTGGTGAGATTGACAGTGACCATTTTAATGACCTGTTACTCCTCCGGTTCTGCAAAATGCCAGCCTTGGACCTACAGTACCAAGCAAGCCAGGAGTGGCAGACCCCTGTAGGACAGCCACCAGCCTGCCCCTTCCCTAAGAGCTGAGCACAGCCAGTCCCTGAGCTGCTGTGGCTATTATCTTAACTACAACTGTACAAACTACAGAACTCATAAAATATAATTAGAACTACTCTAATCATAGAGTATTTTATTCTTGTCCTGACTTTTAGCACACGCCTATTCTTTATAATACTATATTATGTTGTTATTTCCATAACTATCATTAATGGGGCACTTACAATGCGTCCAGCCTTGGCTCCATATGTGTGGACGGGTCATGGGAACCACGTGGACAGCCTCTCCTCATCTTCACCTCCCAGTATGTTACAGACATTGTGTCTCGTCCTCTTTACAGATTGAGGAAACTGAGGGTGGGCACCCCAGACCAAGAGCCAAGAGGCAGTGGAAAGGCCACAGTACGGTGTGAGAAGACCAGTGGTCTGAGCTTTCAGGGCTGGCTTCTCTTGGCCTCAGGAGCCAGGAGAGGACTTGGCCCCACTGTGCAAAGCTGTAAGCCAGGAGAGCTTAGGACTCCATGCTCACAGGCCCCTCGATTTAAAGGACCCCCTTTCTCTTAGACTGGCTCCACTGATGTGGCTCTGGCCAGAGAACTTTTCCCCAATGGAAAGGACATGTAAATTCTCCTGCAGTTCACTGGGCCACTGGTATCCTTCAAATTGTTATAACCATTCTCTGTGGACTGGCCAGAGCTGGAGCCTAGGTCACTGATGGTTTCAGATGAGCACATAGGTCACAGAAGCATGCTGACCCCCACCTCCGCGTGCGCTGGGAACCGTGTAAGCTTGACTGCTCCTGAATAAACCCAGGAGTGTTCGGTGTGGACCCAGGTCTTTTCTGGTCCCACTCATTCCTATTCCGAGAGGTATTAAATAGCTCATAAGTGACCCAGGGAACAGGTTGGTGGGAGTAGGTGGCAAGAGTGAGGTGGTGAATAAATGCCATTTTCTCTAAGGGGAGATCAAAGTCTAACGTTTTGGCTCTAGTCTGGGATTCCTTCCATTCTCCGTCTGTGATCAGTGAGTGCGTACACACACACACACACAGACATACTGTCACACCATTTCAGCTGCCTCGTCCTCTACTCTACCGGGCCTGTGAGGTCAGATTGCCCCAAATGGGGTCACCTCTCTGGGGCTGAGCTATTGCTGTGCAGGGTTCGCGCAGCCCCTGCAAGCCTGTTAGCAATCAGCCTCCTGCGGGGCTGGCCTCGTGGTAAGTAAGCTTTCACGTCCTTATTAAGTGATGGCTGGTGGTTGAGAAACTCTCCCTGGATCTGTGTGAGATTGATTCCTTCATCAGAGCTATCAGGCTCTCCTTTGCCCCCTCATTGCTGAAAGGTTAGCATTAAAGCGAAGAAAGGAGCTTTGGTTTTTGTTGCTGGGCCTCCAGCTTGGGTCCGGGACTCTGCAGGAGGTAGAAGGTTTGGTTTTACCCCAAGCTTTGTGTTCAAAGCCCAGCTCTGCCATTAGCTGCTGGATGACTTTGGGCAAGTTGAAGAACCTCTCTGATCCTCCATGTCCTCCTCCATGGTCTCACGATGTTGTGGGGGCTAAAGAAGGACATGCACTTAGGAGTGTTCCTTCAACTGTAAAGCCCATGGTCTGTTAGTTGCTGATAATACCCTGTTGCAACCTGGTCGCCACGTTCTCTGACCCGCGTTCATTCTAGTTTCTCGGGTTAAGGCCCCTTGTCCAGGGCTTCCAACGGACTCCCATGGAGCTTTCTGGAATTTGTAGACTTCCCATAAGGCATCTTTAACAAAAATAGGGCAGGTAGAATCTAAGACAGGATCCAAGTCAGGTCTGGCAGGCAGACGAAGCCTCCCCTGTGGCCTTTACCTTAACTCTGTCCCAGAGAGATCCCCCCAGCGAGAGCTCCCCCTGCAGACCACTGAAGCCCTGCCCCCCAACTCCTCCACTCTCCCACCCCCCACCCCCNCCCCCCCCCCCCGCCTCCCTCCTCTCCCCGATGCCAAGTTGGAGAGAATGCACTGCAGCTTTCTTGTTTTCGAAGGCAAAAGAAACGCTGGACTCAGGCCTCCATCTAGATCTATGGATAGCTAGATAAATAATTACTAAATAAATAAATAAGTGAAAATAAACAAAGAAAGCCTCCAATGAGCTTGAATTGCTGCCGTGCTGAGAGGTAACTGGCAGATTCAATTTAATTATAAGATACAGAGTTGTAATGGGGTGTGTGAGGTTCAAGGAGGATTTCAGTAATGGGAGGACAGCGGGGTTCCTGCCTTTTCCGCGGGGTCTTCTCCTAACCTTCCGCCTACTTTCCTTCCTCACAGTGTGGACTGGGGCAGGTGGGGGACGCGGGCAGCTGCCTGGGCTTTGCTCTGCCCTGGAGAACAAGGTCTCACTAGCCCCCGGCGCTCTGCTCCTTGCCGGGCTCAGCTCCCAAGGTGGCCCGAGTGAGGATGTCCCAGAGGACAGTCCCAGCTCAGGGGATGTGGGGGGGAGGGGCAGAGCAGGGGAGAAACTCACTCACCTGCTCCTTCCACCTCACTAAAGATGTGCCAGCTCTCTGGGTGGACAGTGCCCCCCTGCAAGGCAAGGCTTGACCACTGGACTGTGACTGAAGCAGCTGTGACTGTGTCTTGGCTGGGGGCAAGGACATGCTGTCACCTGGCCTCCTTCCCGCACTGCTTTTCATCCCAGCAAGTGGAGGGGGCATTCCCCAGCCCACTGGACCCTAAAAACCCTGTATTCCTTTCCCCTCAGGACATCTTTTCCTTCCCTCTGCCCTCTATCCTGTGCCAAATGAGAGCAGACATCTCCCTCCACCCCCACCTCATTCAGCGGGAAGATGTGGGAGGGGCTGGAGGGCAGAGCTGGTGGGCATCCCTGCCTGACTCCAGTGCAGCCCTCAGGGGAGCCTCTCAGTTAATCCACGTGCTCACGGTTTTATTTGGGCCATAAATGGGTGACAAGGTGGTTTGTAAGCAATTGCTAAACAGCACCGCACCCCTGCTGCCCACCCACCCCAAGCAGGCAGGCTCTCCCCACCATGTTTCCCCACCCCACCTCCCCACCTCTCCCCAGGAGGTGAGGCTTCCTGCTCCATCCTCCAGGAAATGGGCTTTCCAGGGACCTCACTCCCCCCGGGGGCTTCACAATGCTCCCGATGACCACCAGCTGCGATGCCCTTGACTCCATCAGTCAGCCCCCACTGCATAGGTCCCCTCTTCCCACTGGGGTCTCTGCTGATCACCTAGGCTGTGTGCGTGGCATTCAGACTGCATCCTGGGAGAAGGCACTGCAGGCCTGGCCTCTGGAACCAAACAGGACTGGGTTTGAATCCCAGATCCTCCACTTCCCAGTTGTGTGACTTCCAGAAAATTGCCCAACTTCCCTGAGCCTCACCTGTACAGTGGGGCAAAAACCCAAATCTCCCCTAATCCATGTGAAAATTAAATCCACAAATCAATCTTCTAGTCACAGGCTCTCATTGGGCTGCTGCCTTCCCAAATGTCTGGGCGCAAGAGAAGTGCAGGGCTGGGGCGAGGCACTGGGATGCAGCTGGGACTCTGCCAGTCTTCCTTATTGCCCTCTCTCTTAGTATTTGGGGAACTCTGTTGGCCCTACTAGAAAGAAGAAAAACAGCAATGTCCTCCTTCTGCCTGGCTGCACCTGGCTGAGCCTCCCCAGGGGCAGGGCACACAAGCATCTGGCCCCAGTCAAACATTACTCCCCGACTTCCAACCTTCTCTTAGGAAAAGTCTAAAAGCCTTCCAAGCACATGGCCTTCAGCAGCCTCTGTTCCTCACAGGGTAAGAAGACTGATGATGGGCCAGGGGGTCGAGAATGGCTTTCAAGATCCTGTTTCTCTGCTATGTCCTCCTTAGAGCCAGTAACCCACTGGGATTAGACAAGGTCAGTCAGAGTTGGGTGCATTCTAGTTGGGTGAATTCTAGTGCATGTGATATAACTGTTTCCCATTAAGTTCCTCAACCAACATTGTTAAACTCTCCCCCACTTACAAAGAGATTATACTGGTGGTCCAAAGACTAGTTTATAGTTAACCTTACTCGCCTCAACACTTACTAGCTCTATGATGCTGAGGGAGTTATTTAACCTTTTAAATCCTATTTCCTCTTCTGTCAACTAGGAATAATAATAGTATTTACTTTATAGAGCTGTTATGAAGATTAACGAAGTTAATGTGTACAGAGTGCTGAGCCCAGAGACTAATAAATCAAAGCAATCTGCAAGTGGCAACCTTAATTGTGACAGTGGATGAGGTGAGCTTGGCCCCAGGTGGGCGAGCCCTTGGTGACACCAGCCAGTGGAGATGGGCAGGCTGGGCTGCATCCAGCCCCCAATGGGGGTGGCACGTGTCCAGAGGGGTGGGGTGAATTTTGCCAACCTTGGACCCATGTTGGTGGCCAAGTACCCCAGGAGAAGGCTACATTCTGAGTCGGTGAGTGTCCATGTTGGAATTCTGGGCAGTTCTCCAGTTGGGAGAAAGACCACAGGCAGCATCTGAGCTCTCTAAGAAGAAAAAGATGACAAGAGCCAGGCAAGCTCAGAGAGCCAGCCTGAAACAAGATTAAGACAGTTAAATCCCATTGGTGCTTAGTACATATCTGCAGTCTTTTTCCAGTGCAAGATTATAGATGCAGGCCAGTGGCACAGAGATTTGGAGAAGCTAAAGGATTGGTGACCACATGGGCACCCAGATTTCCTGCAGGCACATGCAATCTGGGGCCAGCAGCAGCACAGAAAATTCTAGACCCCACAGCTGGTGGTGAAGAGTTTCTAATAATGCTGCCTGCCATGGCTGCGTGGCTCTGCCAGCCGGTAAATGGCACAGCTGAGACAAGCTGAGGCAGGCAGGGGCTGCAAAGGGCTATCTCAGTGTTAATTATTGCTATTGCTGTGTGAAGCTGCAAGGTGCTGAGGGAGCCTTACTGCCTGCAGGAGCCAGTGAGGATGGGCTGGTGGTCACAAAAACTTTCTGGAATTATCACAAATGATTGGTAAATCTTTCTAAAAGACGATAACTCGACATGAGCTTTTTATGGAATTCATTATTTAAAAAAGTTAATTTAAGACCACAGCTGTTTCAGATTTCTCTTATAAGAATTTAATTGGTATGTAATAGCATAGTTAATTAAATACAAATCAATAGTTTAAAGCAACTAATTGATACTTAATATGAATAGGGAAAAACTTAGTTCTAATATAATTAACTCATATTAAATAAGCAATGAAATAGCAATTATGTCTTTACAACAATGTAAAGTTTATAGTTCTTTAATAAACTTAGAATTAGCAAGCAATGAGATCTAAAAATTATGGAACAGGTATTATTGGGCTATTAAAAATTTATTACTTGTCCTAGAAGGCCAGAGCCAGGCACTAGTTGGGATTAATATACCTTTCCTGCTCCTCTCTTCAGGCCTCCTTTCTGTAGAGGTTGATCAGAAAACCATGATGTTAGCATGATTTATGGGCATCATTATTGCCTGGGATGTGAGTAATTATGCTGAACACAGGACGAGGCAGAACCAGGGCAGAAAGCAAGGGTTTAGCAGAATCAGGGTGAGGACTTTCCAAATATGAGACTCCAGCATCCCGCGGTACATGAGGCATCGCTGGGCGGAATGGCTATCGGAGGACAATCGCCAGGAGAGAGGCTGTCAGCAAGACGCCCGACAAAGACAGAGCCTGGGACAACCCTGCAGCCTGCAAGGCCCTTTGCGAGGGTGTCCCTCACTTTCCACAGCCTGCAGCTCCCTTTCCTCCTCTGGACACCTGCAGCAAGGACTGTCACTCGTGTACAATGACTTGTGTGCTGTCTCATGTCACCTCTTTCCTGGACTGCCGCTTGTCTGGGGCTTTAATCTATCTTTTCACAAGCAGATGCCTTGAATAACCAGCTGGGTTGTAGTGTCATCAGGATAGGACGCTCGCCTTACATTTTTTTGTCTTGTGCACAGCGCATAGCACTTAGTGGCCTG
>NW_007734593.1:75663-77725 GCF_000696425.1 Galeopterus variegatus | reverse complement strand
GTCACCTCTTTCCTGGACTGCCGCTTGTCTGGGGCTTTAATCTATCTTTTCACAAGCAGATGACTTGAATAACCAGCTGGGTTGTAGTGTCATCAGGATAGGACGCTCGCCTTACATTTTTTTGTCTTGTGCACAGCGCATAGCACTTAGTGGCCTCTCCATGAGTGTTGGTAGATTGGACTTTCTGCCAGTTACACTTTATTATGTGTAGGTTGTGGAGGGGTGGCATCAACGCTCACAGCAGAGTATGAGCATAGTATCCCACTGCCGTTTCTCCAGAACAGGGCATTGCCCCTCTGAGGTCAATGCAGCTGGTTAGAACTGTGTTTCTTCAGACCAAAATACCTGCTCGTGTTATCTTCTGGGTCCTCCTCACTTGAGAGCTTTGTCACCTCAAACACAGGATGTCCAAAAATGTGCCATTAAGGCCCTGGGACCTAATCAGCTTCCTTTGTCATCACCCCACTCTGACACAGATGTCACTTTTCCTCCAATCCCTCCAGTGAAGGACACTGGGGCTGTCTTAGCCCCACCGTCTCTTTCTAGAATGTCTCAGGTTCACATTTTCTCTCCAGCCCCAACACTACTAGTCCCTTAGCCCCTTAGTCCCTCCTGTGACAGCGCCTTGCTGGCCTTCTGACTGGCTCCACTTTTCCAGCCCTTCTGGCTTGTTGCTACCACGCTAACCGTCAAAGAACACCTCTACCAGTTCATCACGTCACCTTGGAGAAGTTATGCCTTCTCTCTGCGACTCCACCTGCACATCTGTAAAAAGCAAAAGAGAGAGAAGGGGATGTGGTGATCTCTAAACACCACTGCGATACTTTGTTTCTATGTGTTAAAGTCTCCCGTGTTACGTACGTCATTCTAGGCACTTTGCACCACCTGTCGACTCATTCGATTTTCTTTTCCTATTAGTCGTGTGAGGAGAGTCTTACTACTAGAGTTGACATTTCATAGATGAGAAAACTGAAGCTCAGGAAAGCCCTGAGGTTTGCTCACTGTGAAGTGCTGGAACATCCCTGGCCTCCCTGCCACTCCAGCCAGGTCCAGCTGGCGTCCTCTCCATATGGTCTCAGCACCATCTGGGGAATTTGAGCTATTTTCAGCCCCTGCACTGCTCTTCGTGTCAAGGTGGTGGAGATCCAGAGGCTCGGTATGTCCTCATGAGAAAGCTCAGGGTCCTTTCACTCACTTTCTGATCTCTGTCATCTTCAGAAAGCAGGAAGAGGGAGCAGATGGAAACCCGTCACCTCCCACGTGAGGTGTGGCACTGGTCTCCCAGCTGATCTCCCTTCTCTGGGCTCACCTCCTCCCATCTATCATCTGTGCCAGTGCTCACGTGACTCTGTTAAACACAAGCTGGCCCAACTTTCCTCTGCCGAGCTCTCTTCGTAGGAGAAAGTCCACACTCCTAGGCAAGGCTCATCGGCCACTCCAGGATTCCACGCCTCTCGCCTCATCTCTCTTCCTCTGCTCCCGAAACCTTTGCTACCACCACAACACACTGCCTGCCAGTAATTCTCTACTTCTTGTTTGATAGGCTTCCAGGGGCATGCCCGAGACTAATATCTTCAGGGGAGAAAATGTTAGTCTTCAGCAAGCACCCCTAAACTATGGGGATTAGGCAGGTTGGGGCCAGGACAGTCCTACAAGCAGCCATCCAAGTGTACTGAACAGCCTCAGAAATGCAGAGGTAGTAGAGGCTGGAACCTGTCTATGGTCACCAGCTCTATCCGCAGTTACCTGAGAGCTCAGTAGCTTCCAGATGGGGCGACAGAAAGCACTGTCCTGGCAACGAGGTCCTCACGCTGGACTGCCACTGAGTGCCCCTGGCCATCCAGCCCTTTCTTCCACCTTCCCTCTTTCTCGTTGTCTCTCATGCCCCTCCCACTGTCCCATCTTAGCAGTTCTGGGGTCCCTGGAGGCAGCTCTCTGCTTTAGGAAATCAGTTCCAGAGAAGCATGGCTACTAGAAGTAGCCAGGCCCATGAAAAGAACGTGGGTCTCCCCTTCCTGTCTGTGTTAGTTTGTTAGGGCTGCTGTAATACGGCACCACAAAC
>NW_007734593.1:73449-74483 GCF_000696425.1 Galeopterus variegatus | reverse complement strand
CATTGCGACAGCATCGTGAAAAAATAAGTATCCCACAAATGTGAAACAATATCATTGTACCATTATTATTACTAGTGAGGATCAAGGAATCCTAACACTAGAGAAAGTCCCATCTACACTCTCGGAAACTAAAAGAAAACTGCTCTGTTCTGAAAAACATCCCTTTTTATTCCTTCCAAGAGGAAATCCCACGCCGTTCCCTGGTTTCCTGCTCCAGTGAATTACAGGTTTCCTTCGCTCTAGAGCCTTCCTTGCCGACCTAAGTCCATGGCACTGCATTTGAGTCCACCTGTTTTCATTCTGACCTGCCCAAGTTGGGGAGAGCTGTTCACTCTTGGTATTTTGGGGTCCCCTTCCACTAAGTCAGCAGATTTTCCCGAGCAGTTGTCATGTTCCAGGCTCTGTGCTTGGGACCAGGGGCTCAGCTGGAAGAGGCATAATCCTGCCCTTTCTGTGGCACCATCCAGAGNTGGGTCTCCCCTTCCTGTCTGTGTTAGTTTGTTAGGGCTGCTGTAATACGGCACCACAAACGGGGTGGCTTAGACAGTGGAAATGTCCTGTCTCACAGTTCTGGGGGCTACAAGTCCAAAATCAAGAGGTCAGCAGGGTTGGTTCCCTCTGAGGGCTGTGGGGGAAGAATCTGTTCCAGGCCTCTCTCCTTGGCTCGGAGATGGCCATCTTCATGTTCATATAGCATTCTCCCCATATGTGTGTCTGTCCCCATTTTTAAGGACTTCAATCATATTGGATTAGGGTCCATCCTAATGATCTTATGTTAACTTGATCACTTGTGCAAAGTCCTTACCTCCAAATCACATCACATTCGGAGGCACTGGGATTAGGACTTCAAGAGATGATGGGGGGTGGGGGGACACAATTCAGCCCCTAACACTGTCTCAGCCCAGACCACTGATCTCTGTTTTCTATTCTCTGGCCTGTCCTGATTTTCAGCATCTGCAGCCCCGGGATCCCGCACCTCACCCTAAGAACTAAGCCCTGGATCCAAGCTGGAGCATTGTCACCAGTCAGTTCTT
>NW_007734593.1:72188-73125 GCF_000696425.1 Galeopterus variegatus | reverse complement strand
AGAGGAGGAGTTCCCAGGGTGTAGCCTTTCCTTCTCCCTAAGAAACATACCCTTTCCCAACAGATGTTCTTTGGCCCAGGCAGTATTTCCTAAACCTTCATTCTCCTCAGACAGTGCCTTCCACACCCCCATCTGCAGGTGACCCTGGACTTCTTTGCTGTGTACCTCCCTTTTAAGCCAGGACTCCACTATTGCTATTTTCCATGGGTTCTTTCAGTGTATCTGGGTGGTTCTGCTACTGATAAAGCCAAAGACAGAAGCCCTAAAGCCTACTTGGAGAAGAGCCTGCCATCTTGCTGTTCCAAAAGGGACATCTGCGATCTGACTCCACCATCTATCTCAGGGCCATGTGATGAGGAAGGTGACAGTCTGGTGGCTGGTCTACCTCACAGCGTGAGAGGTTCCTGTTCTTTCTGTCATTTTCTGGCATGTCTCCCCTAACAGCCTAGTTAGTTTAGCTTGGTGGAATTTCCCAAGCCAAAGTGACTACTTCTGCTTCCTCCTCACTTTCTATGGTGGGTAACTTTAACAATAGCCCACCTCCCCTCCTGCGTTTCTTGATTCTTCTCCCCTGCCCCATGCCAGCCCTCCCACCCCCGCTGGCTGCTTTCTCATGTCAACCCAGTGACCTCTAATTTAGCTCTGCAGATCTCCCCAAAGGACATTCCAAATGTTCGTATATGGAAAGCTAGCTAATTCTTACTTCACTAATCCTCCAACCTGCTCGTTCTTGCAAAGATCCCAGTGGCTTCTCCCCACTTCCCGGCAGAGACTCAGAGAGCCCTCTCACTTAATAAATTTCTGCAGTGTGCTTATTAGCGCCTTGTAATGTAGCCGCCTAAATAATTAAGACTAACCCACACGCGTCAAATTAAATGAACCAAATACATTGAGAAATTGCCTCGTCCTCAATTTCTTTTATTAATCAGGTTTTTTT
>NW_007734593.1:69560-70771 GCF_000696425.1 Galeopterus variegatus | reverse complement strand
GTCTGCATTCCTGCCTCTTGAAGGTAGTTGTTAGAAAGAATCCACAAATATAGTAAGTAAACATCAAAGGGGCTTTGATCCACACAGCCCTCGACAGACCAGGAGCCCCTGAAGAAAGGGCCAAGGCCTTGGATGAGGGAACTTAACATCGTCAGCTTGGGTGCCTGAGAGGTAAGGCTGTTTGAAGTGAGGGCGTTTGGCTGAGCCATCCACACCAGAGTGGAGGGAGGAGCAGAAGTGAGGGCCTTTGGAAGCAGCGCCCTCAGATCTGCCTCTCTGCTCTTTACTGATAGTCAATAAACCCCTTTAAAGAATCAGGAGATCAAAGCTGGCGACCTCGCTGGGCCGTGGCATCTGCCACTGCCCGCCATGCATTGTTTTTCTCTAGGGCAAGAGCCCCAAGCTTGACTTAACTGTCTCTCCCGGGCCCTGCACCCCCTTCCATCCTGCTCTCCTGGCAGGTGGAGCCTGGCAGCGGAAGGTGGATGGGGAGGTGGGAGAAGGAAAGAGCCCACTCTGGCTGACCTCTAACAGCCCAGACACTGGCTGGGGCTCAGAGAGGCACCCAGTGTCGTGGGAGAAGTTGCCGTGACACTACACTCAGTGGGACCCTCCACCGAGAAACCAAGAGAGAGAGCAGCCAGGTGCCCAGAAATCCTGGCAAGGCCTGGGCAGAGCTGCAGGCACATTCCCTCTTCTGGAAATCATACCCTTTATCCATGTATCCAGTTTACAGCAGTGGTCACAATTGTATGACTTCCAAGCAAAGAGGCAGGGGTGGGCATCCAAAATAATCATGGGCCCTACACCCCCTTCCATCCTGCTCCCCCCGCGGGTGGATGGGGAGGTGGGAGGAGGAAAGAGTCCACTCTGGCTGACCTCTAACAGCCCAGTGACTGACTGGCTGGGGCCAGTCCTTTAACATTGTTGCGCCTCTCTTTTCACATCTGCATAATGTGGACAGCAATGGCCTATCTGCCTACCTTGTGGGGCTGCGGTAGGTGTCCAAAGAGGATTCTGTGTGGAATTGCTTCAGAACACATAAAGCGCTTAAGACAAGTCAGGATGAAAGAATAAACACCAGAAAGGAAAGCTTGCTTTCTTGTGAGGCAGATGTACTCCGGTTCAATGCTCATATACCACGGGCACAGTATTACAAAATACTTTGCAAAAAGAAAAAATGTCTCTTGCATTTGCTACCTGGAATTGTC
>NW_007734593.1:61859-68364 GCF_000696425.1 Galeopterus variegatus | reverse complement strand
GCATAGTCTCCAGGGCTGGGATGTAAGGGGCCTTGATAGCCCAGAGTAATGATTATGAGCATGGACTCTGGAGCCAGACTGCCTAGGTGCAAAGTCCTGGCTCCACCACCTGCGAGCTCTTTCATCTAAGGTCACTTAATACATCGGTAGATGGTGATGATATAAAATGAAGATAATAACGGTACCTCACAGGCCTATTGAGAGAATCAAATGAGGCATTATTGGCTTAAAATTATGCCTGGAACATAATAAGTGCTATACAAATTCTAAATAAATAAGTAGCACTATTTATAAGGGCAACAAGCTCTACATCCCCCTGTGGAGGGGCTTCCCCTAACACCTGGCCCATTCCCAACTCACCCACCTATGCTTTCCTTCCAGAGCTGGGCCTCCAGAAGAGAGGATGCTGTCTGGTGCTGGGCTACATGGCCAAGGACAAGTTTCGAAGAATGAATGAAGGTCAGTGAGATCCTCCCCACCATGTCGGGGGTAACATGAGGGGAGGAAGCTATGCCCTGTGACTGTGGTACAGGAAAAAGAACCTGGGCCATCTCAGAAAGGCCAGTGGGCAGATCAGTTTGACTTCCATGAAGCTATGTATACAGTAGGGTGGGGAACGGCAGCTAATGCCTGGCACACAGGCTGCTGGTTCATAACCATTTTTCCTTATGATGTCTTCCCTCCTGCCTTTCTGTCCCCGACTTTCCTTCTTCTCTCTTCCCTACCGGTTGTCCCCACCCACCCCCCAGCCTGCACCATTAAATCTGATCCTATCGTCTTTTCCACTCCAGACCTCTCTGCCTTTCTTCTCCATCATTCACATCTCTTGATGCTTATTGAATAAACAGCACTTTACAGGGCACCTAGGAGACTAGTAAAGAAGAATAAGGCAGTATTTGTATTCACCATGAACTTACACTTGGAAACCTGCCTCTTTTCCAGCTCCGTTGGCCCTACCTCTCCCTCCTACTCATGAGCCGTTCTGCCTTCCTCTTGCACTGGGGCTCTCCTCTGAGGCTTGACTGGGTCACAGAAGGCTTGGGGAAGGCATTGATGTTGGCGTGGAGGCTGGAATGTGAGAGGAGTGTTGTCACTTATGGGCCTGGTGTAATACTCCCTCCTACTCATGAGCCGTTCTGCCTTCCTCTTGCACTGGGGCTCTCCTCTGAGGCTTGACTGGGTCACAGAAGGCTTGGGGAAGGCACTGATGTTGGCGTGGAGGCTGGAATGTGAGAGGAGTGTTGTCACTTATGGGCCTGGTGTAATAAAGAACCAATCCTCTTCATCCCCAGCCATCTGTCTCCATGCAGCTAATAACCCTCTCCATCAGATGCCACAGACTGTTTGTCAGGATTCAAGCGCAGATAAACAATGCTGGGGATGCCATTTATTCATTAAAGTCAAACAAATGGAGCCTTGGCTTCTCACCAGCCCAGCTTGCCGTAATCTGGGCCCTTCCCCTCCCAAGATCCAGGGCCCCTGTGGCCTCCTTCCCATTCCAGGCAATGAGGACACAGCTCACCTCTCCCATCTCTGCCCCCAGAGTTAGGCTACAACGTAGTTCCAGTGCTCCCTTCCTGTGCTCCTCAGCTGGCTTTCCTCCCCACCCAGCCCACAACCTGCTCACCCTCACGCACCCCCAGAACCTGAGACCTTGCCACTATGGGACTGTTGCCAGCACCCATTATAGTCTGGAAAGAAGCAGGCCAGTACAATCAAGCACAGGAAGTGATACCTTGCTTATTTTTCGCCTGTCTGCAAGAAGGCAGCAGCATTGTAGGAGCCCCGTAGCTGAATGCAGACAGGGTTGGGGTCTGCATTTTCTGTGCACTGCCAGTCAGTCTCATTCAGCGACTTTTCTCTTTCTCAGCCACCCCCTCCTCTCCCAGCACTGCCACCTTGACAAGAGTGCTAGGCAGTAACTTCTCATTTGTGGCGACTGACAGCATGCCTCTGCCTGTGGTGCTGAATAGACATGCTCTCCTGCTGGAGATACTCATTAGAGAAGCTGAAACGGGGTTCGTAAGGGATCGGGGGAGCCAAAAAGTCAGGAGCTGGGCGGGATTTGAAACCCCAGGCTCTAGGTGTCTAACCTCAGCTTCTAGGTGGACGAGGAGATGAAGCAGTGGTAAGCAGGCTGAGCCAACACATGTGATGAGTTATGAGTCTTAACTAACAAAGAAGCAGGAGAGGAAGAGGGTGGGACACAGGGCAGCAGGAAAGACCCACGAGGTGAGTCAGCCTTGGCTCTGGAGGAGGAGGCATGAGGTGAAGAGAGAGGGACCTGGGGGGAGGCTCCTCTGCTCCCACTCCAGCCAGCCTTGCCACCCAAGGGCCACGTTACACATTTTTCTCTCTTTCTAAAGTGCACATGCCCAAATTCCAGAAGAAAAGACATCAGCAAGCATGGGGAGCTGTTTTATGGTTTATAATTATCTCATACCAGTACTCAAAATAATTATGATTCCACATATTAATAATTGAACTAGAATAGCAGCCATGACATAGACCAGGAAACAGAAATCTCTTTCCACGCTACACAACACACCTTGGTATGAATTGAATAATTGGAAAAATAGTTTTAAAAAATATTATTTTTCTTCCTATTGCTGGGATTAGTGAGATATTAGACCAATTAGCAGCTTCTTCCATTAGAGATAAGCTGGTGATCATTACATTTCCAATTTAGAATAAATACAAAAGGCCTACTTGTGTTGTATTAAAACATATGTGTTCTGTTTCACAGTATCTAATAGGGTGCCTGTCACCTGGGGAGAAGGGGTCCCCTATTTCATTTGTTTCCCTGTTAATTTGGTATCTTTTTATTATCTTCTCCCTCCACTCCCTCCTCCTCACTACATTCCAAAAAATAACAGCTTGAGAAGGAGCCAGAGGGAAATAATGAATGAACAGGAGCTTTATAGATCTGGGGTTTATCATAAGTTAGAGTAATCGCAATTGGTGCTGTTAAACCACACAAAGCAATAAAAAGAAAACGCTATTCAAAGATTGTTTAAGGAGGCATGTGATAGTCAATGAAAGGTGTGCTCTATTTGGGAGTGCTCAATAGCTTCTTGGACAGAATGTGCGGCATTTGCAGGAATAGAGGGTGGTTGGTAATGTGTGGAGAGAGTGTGTGTGTTCTTTTCTGTTTGGACTCAACACATTTGAGGCATCAAGTGGAGACGAGCAAAATCAATGAAGGGCAGACAAGATGAGAGGGAATAAAGACAAACTAGGCATAAGAATATCACATTTGTTTGCCATCATTGTCTTCATGTGATTAAGTACATGGTGCTTTAAATAGGAACTGCTGGAAGGAGATCATTTATTTATGTATCAAACATTCATGGACGGGCCAGCCCGGTGGCGCACTGGATAGTGCGTCGCTTGGGAAGTGCAGCGGCGCTCCCGCCCGAGGGTTCGGATCCCACATACAGACCGGTTCTAGGAACTGCTGGAAGGAGATCATTTATTTATGTATCAAACATTCATGGAATACCATAAAAATAATACCAATGTTTCATGATAAGTGCCAGATGTCGTTCTAAGCACTAGAGCTATAAAAGTAAATAAGACATAGTCCCTGCCCTCAAGGAGCTCACAGTAAAAATACACAGGCACATCTCAGTGTAAATGTCCCCTCTACAAAGAGATCCTGCCTTGCCGCCTTACCGAAGTTAGATACTCCCCCACCATATGCTCCGTCATGGCATCCAGTCTGTTTATTTCACAGCACTTATCATATTTTGTGATTGTTTATTAGACTTCTTACTTGTATACCGTCAGTCCCACCTGGAGAATTAGCTGCAGGAGGGCAAAGATCTGCTCCCTTCCTCCCCTATTCCTGGACTTCGCCCAGTGTCTCCCACATAATCACTCAATTTTTATTTAAGTAAGGAATTAGTGCTGTGAGTGACAATAGNTAAGAATATCACATTTGTTTGCCATCATTGTCTTCATGTGATTAAGTACATGGTGCTTTAAACAGGAACTGCTGGAAGGAGATCATTTATTTATGTATCAAACATTCATGGACGGGCCAGCCCGGTGGCGCACTGGATAGTGCGTCGCTTGGGAAGTGCAGCGGCGCTCCCGCCCGAGGGTTCGGATCCCACATACAGACCGGTTCCCGCTCACTGGCTGAGCGAGGCGCGGGAGCAACACCGAGGGTTGCTCTCCCGTTGCCGGTCCCCAGTCCGGTACGGGGGCAACACTGAGGGTTGCAATCCGTGGCCGGACACGGAAAAAGACAAAAGACAAAAAAAAAACATTCATGGAATACCGTAAAAATAATACCAATGTTTCATGATAAGTGCCAGATGTCGTTCTAAGCACTAAAGCTATAAAAGTAAATAAGACATAGTCCCTGCCCTCAAGGAGCTCACAATAAAAATACACAGGCACATCTCAGTGTAAATGTCCCCTCTACAAAGAGATCCTGCCTTGCCGCCTTACCGAAGTTAGATACTCCCCCACCATATGCTCCGTCATGGCATCCAGTCTGTTTATTTCACAGCACTTATCATATTTTGTGATTGTTTATTAGACTTCTTACTTGTATACCGTCAGTCCCACCTGGAGAGTTAGCTGCAGGAGGGCAAAGATCTGCTCCCTTCCTCCCCTATTCCTGGACTTCGCCCAGTGTCTCCCACATAATCACTCAATTTTTATTTAAGTAAGGAATTAGTGCTGTGAGTGACAATAGAGGACTATAGAGAGTCACCCACAGGTGTCAGGTAGGTGTGGAGAAGGGGCTCGTCAGGCAGAGCAGGCTGATTACACAAATGAGTCCCCACATCTTCAGGAATTTCCTGTCTTACCCTGGAGCCGACCCTCAGGCTTTCCTTCAGTTCCAGTACTACAGTCCCCTTCCTGGGAGACCAGGGCCCAGGCAGGCCAGCAGAGCGCGACGGCTGGGAGAGGGGGGCCTTGCCCAGGGGTGGTCTCCCTCTTTTCCCCACTGACCCTCGTTCATCACTCTATCTACTGCTGGGCCATGTGCTCGGGGCATCTCTAGTAGGGTATTTCCCTTCAGATCTGCAAGGAGAACTGCTCTCACTGTTCCCTGACCCATGTCCCTGACACGTGCATGCGCATACACGTGCACATGCACACGTGCACATGCACACGTGCACACGCACACACGCACACCTTTGCCTCTCTTTCTCAGCTGTCCCCCTGATGACCCCTTTCTCCTGGAGATCCCAGAACCACTCCCCTTCTCAATGCACATCGCCGGCCCAGAGCAGAGCCTATTCCTAGGCAGAGTAGAAAGCTGTCACATGGTGGCAGACGAGGGGCCTCTCAGAAAGCTCCCTGTTCCTCTGTGTTAGAACTGAAAATGACCCCAGAGATTACAGCACAGCCCACTAAATCGGCACAGCCCGGAAGCATTGAGCAACGTGCCAAGGCTCAAGAGAAAGTGGCTGGAAGAGCCAGGACTACAGCCCAGGGCTCCTGGAATTCTGAAAGAGGAGGCTGCCATTAGGAACAGAGGGGAAGCCCCTGACACTTTAGATTGGCTTGGTTTTTCAGGGTAGCTGGAAAGAAAAAGTGGCAAGAGCAGGGAGAAGAGAGGGCAGAACACAGGAGAGACTCAAGCTGATGTGGGACAAAATCAGGAAAGACCTAGAGTGAGGGACACAGGCCGGAGAAGACAGATCCTGAGGCAGCAGGACTCTTGGGAAGGGGAAATGAGGAAGAGGATGTTTAAGGAGGAGAGAGGAGGCAGCAAAGCCTTGACCTCCCCTTCTGCCAGCCTCTGAGGCCAAGGTGGGCCTGCGCAGGAGGGTTCTCCTTCCTTATATGGGGTGCCCTCTTGGGCTGCCGATCAGGGTGGGCAGCAGTTTTCCTGGACCTTCAGAATCACGGTGACCGGCTGCTTCTGTCAGCTCAGTGAAGGGAAAGCAGGAGTGCCTCCCAGCACTGTCCCTTCCATCTTCCTAGAAGATACACTTACAAGTCATTAGCCAAGGCAGCTTCTGCTCGCTGGAGACCTCCGGGCCTCCTTGGGTGGGGTTGGGGCACCCAGGAAGGAGAAAGCCGCTCCACACATGGCAGACCCCCTCTCGCCTGGCCACAGCTCCCGGTCGCACCATCATCCTCGTCCAGGCTCTGTGCACAAATGTGCCTGCACCATGGCACCCAGCCTCGCCTCTCAGCCTTATGGGGGAGACAGAGCCCTGGGAGGACGAGAACCTGGACCTTCAGCTGCTCTGAAGTTCTTCGTGCTCGCGTGGGAGTCTGTTCGGTCTTTCTGCACCCATCACCTAATTTGTAAAAATGGGTCTAAAACTTTCACAGTTCCCTGCCGACCCCCTAACGGAGTTGATGAGAAAGAGAGGTGCCCGCCATCGGGGGGTGCAGTGTAAGGAGCACGTAAGATGGAAGAGCCCTCTGAGTGAGTCGGGCAAGCCTCTGAACATCTGGATTCCAACCTTCTTTTTTTTTTTCCTTTTTGTCTTTTTTCGTGTCCGGCAACGGACCACAACCCTCAGTGTTG
>NW_007734593.1:51449-61643 GCF_000696425.1 Galeopterus variegatus | reverse complement strand
TCCTTTTTGTCTTTTTTCGTGTCCGGCAACGGACCACAACCCTCAGTGTTGCGCCCGTACCAAACCAGGACCGGCAACGGGATCGCAACCCTCGGTGCTGCGCCCGCCCCTTGCTCAGCCAGTGAGCGGAAACCGGTCTGTATGTGGGATCCGAACCCTCGGCGGGAGCGCCGCCGCGCTCCCAAGCGGCGCACTGTAGCAGTGCGCCACCGGGCCAGCCCTGGATTCCAACCTTCTGATGCACGAAACTGACTCATGTTGGATAAGATCACCTGCAAGGCTCTACAATGGCCGGCTTCAAAAATCTATCTTGGCTCTCAATCCCCTGCCATACCTGTTGTCACCACCATCCCGTAATTGTAAATGCCCTGGTCACCAAAAGAACCAGTACTAGGAAGTTGACTGGCTTTGCTGGGCAGCCTCCAGAAGCAGATCTGTGTTTCTTTCTCCTGTGCGTCCTGAGGGTGAACTCGGGCCCCCATCAGCTGTCCGCCAGGTGGCACGGAGGCAGCCCCGCGAGCCTGCAGGCTAAGCAGCACTTTTTCCAGGGCAGAGGGGAAGCTGGTGTAGACGGCCTGGGATCACAGCCAAGGGACCTGACCCAGGGAAGAACGGGACTTGCTGACATGGCGCGTTCCCCTCACTCTCACTGCTGCAGCCACACTGGCTGGCTGGCGCGAAGTGCCCACGAGCATTTTCCTGAGACCGTTCCTCTGCTGCTGCCAGAGCCCCCGGGATGTTGGCTAATACCGTCATTTTGTTAGTTGGGGCTTTTGGGTGCATTTTTTCTTATTTCATTTTTCTTACTGATGTGTTTTCTTCCACTGGGGCTGCAAAGCTTGTTATTTGTATAACGTCCCTGTTTATTATTTATGGCAAGACTCGGATTTCCAGGGCACTTTATGATTGTTATTTAATTCACTTGGCGTCTTGGAACAGGAGACCCCCCCATTTCCATTCTCCTGCCACAATCTGACGGAGGAATCTGGAGCTTTTCCCCAGGCCTATTCCTCCAGCCACTATTCCTACCAGGACACCTGCTTGGCTAAGACTGGGGGGCTCCCTAGGCTGCAGGCCCCACCGAATTCATTTTTAAACTTCCCTTTCCTTCACACCCTGAATTAGTCTGTTTCTGAACCTGGGTGATTTATAAAGAAAATGAAATTTATTGCTTACGGTTTCTGAGGCTGGGAAGTCCAAAGTCCATCTGGTGGTGCCGACAGTGACCCAGGATCTCACATTGTAAGATGGTGGAAGCAGAGAGAGACTCTCCTCTTCTTTTAAAGCCCTCAGAACACTGGCCCTGACCACCATTTTTAATCCATTCACTACTGCACAGTCCTACAATCCAATCACCTCTTCAAGGCCCCACCTTTCAATTACCATAATAGGATTTCCCACCCTCTTAACAGTCACAGTGGGGGCTAAGTTTCTAATACATAAAACTTGGGGGACATAATTCAAGCTTCAGTGAGTTTGGGGGGGACATAATTCAATCCACTATACACCCATATCCAATCTTCACCAAGTCCCAGAAATTTTACCTCCTGAGTATCTCCTGAACCCACCCACCTCTGTCCATCTCACAGCCACCACACTAGTCCCTGTCCCACCCAGCCCTTGCCTAGACCAGAGCAGGGCTCCCCTAACTGGCTCCTTGCACCCATCATGCCCAACCCCACCCAGCTCATCTTTCACACTTCAGCCAGAGGCGTGTTTCAAAATGCAAATCTGATAATGCCGTGTTCCTCTTGAAAATATTTCAGTGGTTTTCTACTGCTTTTAGGAAAAATACCCAAATCCTTAGCATGTTTTACAAGGCTCCCCATGATCTGGTTCCACTTTCCTCTTTGGCCTCCTCTTACCCCCTTAACACTCTGTACTCCTGTCACATTGGCCTTCTTTCTGCTCCTCCACCAGGGACGTTCCCATCTGCCACAGGGCCTTGGTCTCCCTGGTCCTTCCTCTTGTGATGCTAGTCACACATTCCCAAACCCCTCGCATGCTCATTCCTGCTCATCCTCCAAATTTCGGCTCAGGTTTTTCTCCAGCGGAGCCCCTTCTGCCCCACCCCTCCCCATCTACATCAAGCTCCCATGTTGTGTGCTCTTGTAGAGCCATGTCCCTTCCCTCCAGAGCTCTTGGCTCAGCTTGCTCGTGTAAGTTCACATTGCAGTGATTTAACTAATGCTCGTCTCTCCTGTCAGTCAGTGAGCTCTGTTTCATCTCCGTTATAGCCCAGGAGCCTAACACGGTGTTTGCATAGAGTGGACACTGACAAAAGAGTGAGGGCAGTGACCTTTTCTGCCCCCCAGTCAGTGGCTCTAAGATGCTGGAATTGGGTGATTTAAGAATCACCGACTCTTAAAAGAAGCATTCGCCACCACCTGAAGAAGAGGAAACCGAGACTCAGGAAAGGGATCACAGCCAGCAGGCCATAGAGCCACGACTTGAACCCAGGCTTCTGACCCTAAGTCTAGTTGTCCCTCCACTTCATTATGCTACATCCTGGAAGTCTGGATGTCAGTGTCATAGTGACCTTGACATGTTTGAGTGGATCAATCAGGGAAATTTGCCTGCTACAAGTGGGCTTGGGACCACATTTTGAAAGAGACAAGAAACAAGGATCCCTGGAGAAAAGGAAGGGAAGGAGATTCTTCAGATATTGGCATGGGCATACATAAAGTACCACCTCCTGTGAGCCCACGCAGTGCTGGGCACAGGAGCTCAAGAGGCTGGATGTGATCTCTGTCCTCAGGAACTTTCTCCTCCACTTGGGGAGGTTAGATATATTTCATACCCAATTGTCCTCATGGTTGTTTTAGTTTTGGTTTGTTTTCTTAGCATTGTGATTCGCGTGCTTACTGATTAAGCACTGTGGCATGGGAGTCAGAAATCTAGATTCAAATCCCAGGTATAGTTAGGGTGGGCTTAGAGCCATATCATTACAGATTCCTGAAGCCAGAAGGTACCAAAGGCCATCCAGCCCACACCCTCTTCTGATGGTTCAATGTCCCTGCCAAGTGCCAGCCTATGTGAAGGCTTTGTGGATACCAGGTGCTGCGTACTAGTCTGTTCACCAACTGTGTATCTAATTCCTACCATGCCTGGCACTATGCTAGTTCCTTGTGTATTGATGGAGTTTGGATGTGTTGTCCCCTCCAAAACTCATGTGGAAATTTGATCCCCAGTGTGGCAGTGTTGGAAACTGATTGAGTCATGGGGGCGGATCCCTCGTGAATGGATTCATGCTCTCCCTGGGGAGGGGGGAGTAATGAGTGAGTTCTCGCTCTGTTAGTTCCCGCAAAAGCTGGTTGTTTAAGAGACCCTAGCACCTCCTCCCTCTCTCTCTCTCTCGCTTTCTCTCACTATGTGATCTGCTTGTACCCACCGGCTGCCTGCCACTTTCCACTATGAGCAGAAGCAGCCTAAGGCCTGTGCCAGATGCAGCTGTCCCAGAATCGTAAGCCAAATAAACCTCTCTTCTTTATAAATTACCCATTCTCAGGCATTTCTGTTATAGCAACACAAAACAGACTAATACATGGATAAAGACACCGTCCCTGCCTCTGAGGATGTCACAGTCCTGGAGTGGGTGACAAACATGTGAGAAACAGACTAATACATGTATAAAGACACCGTCCCTGCCTCTGAGGATGTCACAGTCCTGGAGTGGGTGACAAACATGTGAGCAATCACAGTCCAGTGGCACATCTTCAGCACCCGGTGTACAGGAGCTGTGGGAACAGATGAGGAGGATTAAACGAAACTGTAGGCCAAGCAAGGAGCGTCCAGGATGGCATTCTGGGGAAAGTCATATTTAGCTGAGTTCAGTGAACAATTTTTATTATAAGGCCATTGAAACCTCTGCTTGAATCCCTCCAAAGACAGGAAACTTGCTGCCTGCCACGGCCACAGGCACCTCCTCAGCCAGGTGCTCATAAAGGGGTTCCAAACATAACCCCCCTTCAACCCCAACAGTCTAAGTTTTAGCATTCTAACTGCATTGGTGACAAGGGAACTGAGCAAATTGGGTAGCAGGCCCTGGAGAGATCCCAGGGTCTCCCCTATGCCACCTGTGTCCTGAGGAGGCCTCCTGTCTTCTCTCTGCTTCTCCTGCCCTCCATTCCTGCTAGCCTCGAAGCCTTCGTCACTGAATTCTTTGAATGCTGAGACCCTCCCTCTAACCCCCCTCCCCAGGGTCTGAAGAAAGGTTCAGAGGAGTCAGAATAAATGAGGGTGCTTAATGGCCTGCGGTGCCATAAAGTTTTTAGAGCTGTGCGCTGGAATGAGCAGGTTCAGGCTGAGATGAATTATCCAGGGCTTTTATCAAAGGAGAGTCAATAAAAACCTGAAGGAGCTTGGCCCACCTCCGCAGAGTGGTCATGTCACAGCGCCGGGCCCAGCACTCTGGAAGGAGTGATGTGGGGCCGCGTTCCCCCCTATTCCATCTGCTTTCTTGCTGGTGCCTTCCCTTCTGAGATGTATTCGTTTCTATGGAAACTGTGTTGTTACTGGTATGGGAGGAGTTTAATGACATTCAGAAGTACCAAATCAAGTCCATTTATATAATGGTTTGAAAGACACATAATGGTCTATGGAATATAGGACACGGTGACAGTTTCAGTAACTGCGTACCGAGTGTGGGATAAATAGAGCAATGTAATAGTCCCCACCTCCGAGTCAAATGTACTAGGAATAACCACTATTCTTAGTACTAAAGAGCAGCATTTCTCAGCCATTATGCATGAAAGGATCTCAAAACACTACAGCAAGCCACTGTCCTCTCTCGGAGGAAGGGTGCTGGACCAGAGCTTCTCTGCACCTGCCAGGGCCTGGCCAGGGATCAGGTGGGGCAGGTACAGAGGTGAGAGTGTGGCTGTGATGTTTCCAGATGTGGAAGGGAGTGGGCATTCATTCTGTCCCACCGCCCCTCGCGTGGCCAGCTTGCTGATGTCATCGCAGTGACCGATAGTCACTCTTGTATCTGTTCTCATGGCTTGTTTTGGTTTGCTTCAGATGGTTATTGGCACCTACACTGTGTGCCTGCTGCTGTGGGGGGCGCAGGGATGAAGAACACATGGAGGATGCCCTTGTCTTAGTTCGGGTTCCCCCAAAGCAGACCCTAAGCACAGACTCAAGTGCAGTAGTTCATCTGGGAGGCACAGAGGGTGCCCAAGAGAGGGGAGAGAACTGACTCAGGGAAGGGAGTGTCCCACACAGAGTGTCCTCAGCCTGCTGCCATTGTGGCCAGCCGGATCCTAACCCCAGTCGGAAACTCTGAGCAGTGCTGTAGGACACATGCCTCAAATTAAGGCCACCCAAGGAGTGGGGTATGTGCACACCAGCTCCTGTGGGGAATGGGGTGGGGGCTGCTTGGGTGGGGCATTAACTCTTGGCTCTTCCAGCCTTCACAGCTTAGGGAAAGCCCTCAGGAGAATGCTGCAGATACTGGTGGCTGGAAGTTGGCCTATGGACTCTGCAGGGGTCAGGCCCGAGGGTACAGCTGGGCAGTAACAGAGTCGGTGACCGCCCTGGGAGGGTCCAGTGGGGAGACAGGTGTATAGTACGATAGCAGAATGCAGGTGATGGGAGAGCTCAGGAGATGTTCAGACAATGTGCTCTCAGGGCACAGAGGTGGGGAAAGCTGTTTGTTCTACCTGGAGGAACACTGAGGAACTTCGAGAAAGCTGCAGAAGGGGGACGGAGTGAACCCGCAAAGACACAGGGCAAGGGAGCATTTCTGCACAGGCACATCACAAGGGAGTGTGAGCCTGCTTTGAGGATGAAGAAACAGAGGCTCACAGAGATTAAGTCGTCTACAGAAAGGCACGCAGCTTTCACACGGTAAAGCCAAGAGCCAAACCCTGCTCTTCCGCTCTGCCTGGGGCACCTTTGTGTGTTTGGGCCATGAGGGTGGGGTGACCTTCTCCATCAGCATCAAGGGCAGACGTGACTGAGAACCTATTGCGTGTCCTTATCCATTTCTCCCCATGGCCCAGGACTGCCGTCCCCCATGTCTCCCCACCATGCACTGCCCACAGACCCCTACTTGGCCAGTCAGGCAGCCCCTCTGATCCTGCCCACATATAGGCTAGACGAACTGTGCCAAGTATTGAGTGAATTATCTGGACCTCACTGCCAAGGGGGAAGGAGGGAGGCAGCCCGGGGAGGGGGCACTTCAGCCGTGATGGTCCCCAGAATGTGTCTTCTATCCCGTCTTCACCCTCTGTACATCCAGCCCTGCTCTTAACTCCACTACCTCCAAAAACATGGGGAAGGAGGGATCGTGCATGCACCCTTCCCCATTCACTCACCCTTCCCCGGAGCTGCAGTTCTGCAGCATGTGAGCAGGTTTTCCAGGAAGTACAGCCTCCGTGGTTAGATAAGGCGAGGAGAAGCTAGGCGAGACCTAATTCACCAAGGCTCTCTGCTACTGAGCTTCCCAGAGACTTTAATGTGCAAAGGACATGGTGAACTCCAAAAGGTAGATACGGTTCACAGAGTTTCCCAAACTCACTTGTCCACGAAATATCTACATTTTTCCTGTAGCATGTGTCAGAACTAGTGTTCTTTGGAATCCACTTTGGGGTGGTGAACTCCAAAAGGTAGATACGGTTCACAGAGTTTCCCAAACTCACTTGTCCACAAAATATCTACATTTTTCCTGTAGCATGTGTCAGAACTAGTGTTCTTTGGAATCCACTTTGGGAAATAATGGTTTAAGGCCCAGATTGCCACTAACTAGCTGTATGAGCTTTGTCAAACAAGAATAAATTGTCCTTGCCTTGCGGGGACCAGCAGAGTAACATGGATGAATGCTCTTTATAAACTATAAAGTACTATATCAATAAGGTGGTGCTATTATTTATTTGCATGAAGCCAACACTTAGTTTCCCAGAGAACATTTCATTAGTTGTCATAAAAGGGGGGAAGGGTTAAAAATAAGTTTTCTGACTAGTATGTGACCTGACCTTGATCTCTCTTGACCTATGTCTTCTCATCTGCAAAATGGGTATACTCATGATGCTGGCCCTCTTTCCTCCCTGCACTTGATGTAAGGATAAAATATGCATGATGGTGCGCAGGTGATTTGAAAAAGTATAAACCATAAAATGCAAGGCATTATTATTAGTGTTCCAGGTTAATACCCCCAATTCAGTCCCATTTGTGCTGAGATCAAAACAGGGGGTGCTGGGGGAGGAGAGGGGTTACTGGGAGAAGTAGCAATGACTAATAATCTTCATCCATATTTATGATGTTAGGAGCCTTGTATGAGCATGCCTCCAATTCAGTCCCATTTGTGCTGAGATCAAAACAGGGGGTGCTGGGGGAGGAGAGGGGCTACTGGGAGAGGTAGCAATGACTAATAATCTTCATCCATATTTATGATGTTAGGAGCCTTGTATGAGCATGCCATTGAGGGGAGAAAATGAATATTTCATGAGCTAACGCTAAATGTGGTGTTAAGATGAATGGACAGAAAGTACCCCGCTTGCCTCTGTCTCTGAGTTGTGCTGCGGAGGTCAGCGCAGGCTCTGTGCCTGGTGGGGAGCTGTCTAGCATGGGCTGGTGGAGGGAACCCCGTCCTGGGAGGCAGTAGAACTAACACCCACTCCATGTACCAGCTGGGCAGCCTTCGGCAAGTTACTATAACCACACTGGGCCTTGTTTTCATAAAAGTGGGGATAAAAAGATCAACCCTGAATAGTCGCAAGGTCTAAGTCCAAGCTCAGCTGTTTGGAATAAGACTTTGAAATGCACACAAGTGAGAAGTGCTGTTGTTCATTCATTCACTCAGCAGACATTTATTGACCATCTACTGAGTGCCAATCACTGCCACAGCCACTTATGTATCGTTTACTGTGTGCCAACACCATGGGCATCACTTTATACACATCATCTCCTTTAATCAGCGCCACGACCCTGAGAGGTATCTATTATTACTCCCATTTTCCACATAAGGGAATGAAACTCAGGAAGGATAAATAACTTGCCCAAAGCCATGTAGCTAGTAAATGGCAGAGCCCAGGACTACGTGAAGCCACTGTCCTGAGTTCTCTGCTTAATGGCCCATCCTGGTCCGTGGTGCTTCTGCAGAGCCAGTGGGGCACCTTGCCCTCCACCCTCTGTCAGCCCTTTCTTGTGCCATATATGCCTTGTGCTTCCTGCCACCAGTGCCCCCTCCATGATCCAGACAAGAAAGCCCTGCCATCCCCTCTTCTGGCCCCTGAGGATCCCCCCACCTTTGTTTCCCATCCCCCACTTCCTTCTCCCAGTCCTCTCCCTGACGGTCTGTCCTCCATAATGCAGTCACCCTGGGTTTCTAATTTCCATGCCCTTGGGAGGCCAAGGCCCTGGGCAACGTGTATCTCTTACCTGGGCCAGCCATCTGGGGGTGTGAAGGTTAAACACCTCCCACCCTAAAAAGCCCTCAGAAGATAGAGCACGTACAGATGGGCAGTGCTGGGTTAAGCACAGCCAAGTCTTCCCTGCTCCCGATGGCTGTCTCTGGAGGCAAAGACAGCTCCCCTTGGTGCCAGCTCGAGCTCCTGGCTCTCCCCTGCCCACCTCACCACATGAAGACACAATCATCTCCGCAAATCTCTTCCCTACGGGGCAGCTTCATGTTATCTTGGCTCATTCCTTCTCCAGAGATGAAGAGATTGTTTTAAACCTGCCGCGCCACCAGCTCTGCTCCTGGCTTCCAATGCCATTACGTTTCATTATAACAAATAAACACCACAATGACATTTATAAGTTACCACTGAGCACAGAAGCACAAATATGAAGCAGATAAACTGCATTTGATCCAAATAATTACTGCAGGCAATATTGGGCTTAGTCTGAGCTGGCAGCCGGGTACCAAGTAATTTATTAGGTTGCGTAAGGCAATGCTGCACGTTGAGTTTTTCATTATTTTGTCTCTTCCCCTCTCCGCGGCCTAAATAGGTTAGAGGAGTTTAGACAGTGCACGGCCAAACAAAGACAGACTTTGCTCAAGCAGATTAAGGCCGGGAATGTTGGCCAAGTGTCCAGGAATGGCCGCTTCCCAAGCATCATTGCACTTGTGAGAGGAGAGGGTTTAGGCAGTTATCTTGATGCTGCCAGCCAAGGACAGCTTCCTGCACTCCCCACCCACAGGCCCTGATACAAAAAGAGACCCCGTGGAGGGACTAAATGGAAGGGCTGGAGGGAGCCCCCAGGACACCAACCCTGGTTTTCTGCTGCAGACTCTCAGCCATAGACCCTCTATCAAAGGGTCCCTCCATAGCCTCAGGTAGCCCCAGGCAGCCCTGGACCCCAGTCCCAGATCTCTCCTCTTGCAATGAATCAAGAGAAGGAAGCAGTCGGCCAGCCAACTCTGCAAAACAAAGCAACTAGATCTGGCTACAAGCAGCTGCCTCCCTGCCAAACCCAAACTCATAAAGTTTGATTCAAGGGGTTACAATACCTCCAATTCAGAGTCCCTCCTGCCCCATTCTCCCAGCCTTAGTAAATTACCCAATAAGCAGCAAGGACCTGTAGTTATTGTGCAGTTAAATGGTATTTGCCCAGTAAATCCTGAGCAGAGTACTAACGGTGATATACAGTAACTAATTATGGACATGAATTCTCTCCCCAAGACACCAAGTGTTACCAAATATTGCTGCGTTTAGGGGAGGAGGTTTGAAAGCTGTTCTGCTCTCTCCAGTGAAGCCATGAGTAACTTTCCTATTAGAGGAGCTGTCAGCATCTCCAGGGGCACTCCAGGCTAGAAAATAGAGATGTCCTGGGGGGCAGGCAGGAATGGGGCCTCATCTCCCAAGGTGGCTCCGATTTGCTGCCCTGATCCCCTGCCCCATCAGAAGATCCTAGCCAGGCACAGCTGGTCTTCCTTGGGTCATCTCACAATGAATGAGTGGTTCACAGAGGCTGTTGCAAAGGCCCAAGGCTCCAGCAGTGCAGGGAATGGAAGTCATTATTCATGGAGCCCAGGACTGAGCCGAGAAAGCTATTGCAGGGGATCAGGCTTTGCAAAGCCCTTCTGAATGAGGATGCGGCAGGGTAGTGTTAAAAATGGCCGTACTTCTGCCTGGGTGCAGATGACTTTCACCCTAAATTATTGTTCACAGTGCTGACCTCAGCCCCACAGGCACCATGGGAGTATCTGAGGTTTCTATGGTCTGCACGTGGGACCGGGGGGGGGGGGGG